>NC_048225.1:8466422-8657331 GCF_002007445.2 Ailuropoda melanoleuca | reverse complement strand
CTGTAGTGCAAACCTAGGCCCTGAGTAGCTCTGCTGCTTGGTTTTAAAATTTACTAGAGCTACTTCGGCAGCAGATGAAAGACCATATAATTTTGCAAGAGGCTGTTACTCTTTTGGGGTTGGATCATGGTTTTATTTTTCTCTTTCTCCTCCCCCTTCTTTTTGCCTTAGAATCTTTTTTCAAATTATATCTTGCATGGAATCCAGATATGGGCAGAAAGAGCTCATGGGTGGCTCAGTCATTGGGCATCTGCCTTCGGCTCAGGGCGTGATCCCTGGATCCTGGGATCCAGCCCTGCGTCGGGCTCCCTGCTCCGCTGGGAGCCTACTTCTTCCTCTCCCACCCCCCACCCCGCTTGTGTTCCCTCTCTTCCTGGCTGTCTGTCAAATGAATAAATAAAATCTTTTTTAAAAAAAATGGGCAGAAGATCTGAATAGACGTTTTCCCAAAGAAGACATCCAGATGTCCAAGAGGCACATGAAAAGATGTTCAACATCACTAATCATGATGGAAATGCAAATCCAAACTACAGTGAGATAGCACCTCACAGTTAGGATGGATAGTATCAAAGAAATGAGAAATAGTAACTGTTGGTGAGGATGTGGAGAAAAGGGAACCCTCATGCACTATCAGTGGGAATGCAAATTGGTCCACCACTGTGGAAAACAGTATGGAGGTTCCTCAAAAAATTAAAAACAGAATTATCACATGATCCAGTAATTCTACTTCTGTATATTTATCTGAAGAAATTAGAAACAGTAACTCCAAAGATAGCTGCACCCCCTTGTTCATTGTAGCACTACTTACAACAGCCAAGATACAGAAACAACCTAAGTACCCACCAGTGGGTGAATGCGTAAAGAAGATGTGGTATATGTATATACAATGGAATATTATTCAGTCATAAAAAAGAAGAATATCTTACTATTTGTGACAGCATAGTAAGGGCATTTTGCTAAATAAAATAAATCAGACAGAGAAAGACAAATACGTGATCTCATTTACATATGGAATCTTTAAGAACAAAACCAAACAAAACAAAAAACACAAAACCCCAAGCTCATAGATAAACAGAACAGATTGGTGGCTACAAGATATGGTGGCAGAAGAGGGTAAGGGTACGTGAAATGGGGTGAAGGAAGTCAAAAGGTACAAAAATAAGTAATAGGAATGTAATACACAGCATGGTGACTATAGTCGATAATACTATATTGCATATTTAAAAGTTACTAAGAGAATAAATCTTAAAAGTCCTCATCACAAGGAAAAAAAAATTTTTGTAACTGTGTGGTGACAGATGTTAACTAGACTTACTGTGGTGACCATTTCACAACACATACAAATATCAAATCATTATGTTGTACACTGAAACCAATATAATGTCATGTCAATTATACTTCAATAAAAAATTCTACATACAATATGATTGTAATTGTTTAAAACCAATCTATAGATATGGGGCAAAGACTAGCAGGAAATACACCCAAGTGCTAACAGAGGATGTGGTTCACATTTTCCTTCATTCTGTTCTATATTTCAGGAAGTTTTATACAAGTAAAAACTTTTATAATGAAAAAAGTTTTTAATATTCAAAAATGTTTAAAGCAAAGAAGATTCCTTCCTTACTATAGGGGTTTCTTTACACCACTTCATGTCCCTACTAGGCGTACAGAGAAATAATATACCTAAGAGTTAACTGGTGTTTTTCATTTATTTACATGTATTTATTGAGAGCTATTTAAGAGCAGTACAAGCCCTAGATACTGGGGATATAGGGTGAACAAGAAAAAACTCCCTGCCTACATGGAACTTATATTCTAGTGGAGGAACACCGTCAATAAACAAACAAATAAACAAAGACTAGGTATTCAATAGTGCTGTACAGGGAATTAAAATAGGTAATACTATTTTTTTGAAGATTTTGTTTCTTTGAGAGAGAGAGCACACAAGTGAGGGGAGGAGCAGAGGGAGAGGGACAAACAGACTCTGAGCTGAGTGCCAAGCCCATCACTGGGCTCAATCTCACAATCCTGAGATCATGACATGAGTTGAAATCAAGAAACCAAGAGTCAGATGCTCAACTGACTGAGCCACGCAGGCGCACCGATAGGGAACATAATTAATAATAGCATTTTTAGATTTGGGGATCAGGGAAGGCTCAAAGGATGTGAGACTTGAGCTGATATCTGAATGACAGGAATCAGACTTGGGAAGACAGATGAAAGCCAATACCAAGACCCTGAGCAAAAATAAATGTGTCCAGTTTGAGGAACTAAAAGAGCCATTGTGTCTGGGGAGCACTGGGTAGGGGAGCTGTATGAGGTGAAGACACTGCCCCTTCCTTCAGGAACTTGTGGTGAAACAGAGCTCGGTCATACAGACAGCTCCTGACACTTCTCCTTTGGCATAACCCTTCAGAGGACTACAAATTCATAATATTGTGCAAAGCAGAAAACTCAGGACTTTTTTTTTTTAAGAATTAAGTCTCTTTTTTTTTCTCACTTAAAATCAAAGAGACTGCATGACAATGTTAGCCTCAGAGAGAAAACAGATTTAATGCATATTCCATAGAACCAGCCATGCTAAAAAATCCAAAATCAAGATTTTGTTCTCCAAAATCAAAACTTACTTATCCTTCCCAAACTCGAATTTCCCGGGCCCTGTTCGAAGTAGATAGCCACTGAGCCACTTGGGAAAATGTCCTCGGACTCGAGCAGAGACCATCTGTGGCATCTCCTCCACCGTGGTTAGTAGCGGTGCAATACATGGAAGCCCCTCACGCTTACTGAAGGTTGTCCTCTTCTGATGACTACTATCCATGTATTTCTTCAAAACTGTGAAGAGGAAATCAAGAGCACAAAAAAATTATACAAGATGCCTGTTTCTCCATAGACAATACTCTTACCTACTGGTAAGGGAAAAGCAAACCCAACACCAAATATAGTCTCCAAATTCCTCTTCTTCCTCATTCTCAAACCGTCACCTCTCTGGTTCTCCATTTTTGAACTACAATAATCCTTTTTTTTTTTTAATTCTTGCAGTACAAATCTCCCTAAGAATTAATTCAGGACAGTATTATTATTATCATTTCTCATGTTTGAACAATGCTCCTCTTTTCACAAGACTGAAACTATGTATTAACTTCAGATGTGCTAAAAGCAACCTCACTGTTATGACAAAAAATGACCACTATTCATTACTATCCTAATTACACTAACCTCAGTACTTTTGATACACCAGAATAGGATGCCAAAGATTTCACAGCAATTTATGAGAATTTAGTAGGATCTGTAATTCAATTTCTTCCATTTTAATGACATATGCATGAATGTACATGGCATTTTCTAAAAGAAGGGTGTCATGAACTAAATTATGCAGTGATACCTGGTCTGAAATTATCTGAAGTTCAAAAGCCACAAGAAGAAAAATATCATTATTATATAAGAAGTTTAAAATTATCCCTTTTATTTCATATTTATTTGGTGTTCACAAGGTAGTGTTGCCTAACACAGAGGGGTGGTCAGATATGTAATTAATTGGACAGTGCTTTATTTTATTTCATAAAATTTTAACAGTAATATAGAAGTCTAAACTAGAAAACTAATACACAGAGACACTCTTCCGCTTACGAAGTGAGAGACTATGGACTCTGAGAAACAAACTGAGGGCTTCAGAGGGGAGGGGGGTGGGGGAATGGGATAGACTGGTGATGGGTAGTAAGAAGGGCACATATTGCATGGTGCACTGGGTGTTATACGCAACTAATGAATCATCGAACTTTACATCGGAAACCGGGGATGTACTGTATGGTGACTAACATAATATAATAAAAAAACATTAAAAAAAGTGAGATTTGCATTATTTTAGCAAAATATTTTACAATGTTATATGTATTATCTCATTTCTTTCCAATCTTTATAAAATTCAGTTTAGAGCTCATGATTCCTTCTACTTTTCTGTAAGTAACAATTCAGTCAAACCCAACTATTTCCTTCTTTCCTAAATAAAATTGACTAACCTATCCCTAAGGAAATGCTAGTATTGTTCAAATTCTATCTCAAATGCTACCTCCTTTATGAGGAAGTGTAGTGTACTGGCCCAGGTTCTGCTGGGCTCCAGACTGCTTGGGTTCAAATCCTGGCCTGCCACTTTCCAAATAAATAGCCTTGAGCAAGTCAACCTTTCTGTGCTCTGTTTTCTCCTTCCTGAAGTGGGGATAATAATTCTTATTACTTCTAAGGCTATAAATAATAAATGAGTTAGGTTATGTAAGCTTTTAGAACATAGTAAATACTCAAAAATGTTAGCTATCATTATTTACATAGCTTTTAATGATCAATCCAACAAGATGTAATATCATCTTCCTTCAAATTATTTATTCATTCAACAAAGTAGTAACTGGTAAGGGATAAAAAGTATTTGAACCTGATATATATGAACATACCAACAGACCATTTATAGTGTAATCAGTGTTTTGTTTGACCACCGTTTCTCAAGGTATGGTCAGAGGACAACTTGGAACAGAAACACATGGCATTACTGCTAAAATGCAGACTCCACCCTGGACCTAATCAGAATTTCTGGGATACAGCAAGCTAGTATTCTTAGGCGTATGAAAATTTGAGAACCACAATATTAGAGGTATAAAGAGGATGATTTGAAACCCTTAGGTATTTATTTTACTACTTTTATTTATATATGCATATTCATCTCTCTCTCCTCTTACATGAAAATAAATATCCTGAGGTCAGTTATTTTAGTCATCGCACTTAAGTAGAATTAAATTGAATACCCTGATTGGACATTCGTCTGAATAGATTCATGAATTTAAAACACTTCACGTTTTAGAAAAAAACTTACATGTCTATATGTTCTGTATTTCATATGTTACTGGCAGTTTTTTATATACTCTTCAAACTTTCCATGGTACTTGATACCTCCTTAAACCCCTTTCTATTCTTGGTTCCTGAAAACACTGCTCTTCTCTAACTTCCTTGCCCCCTTTTTGTTTGCTTTATGCTAGCTTCACTTATTAGCTGGCAACCTTGGGTAAGTTACTAATCACTCTGAGCCTCAAGTTTTTCAGTGATAAAATGGGGGTAATAGGTATAAAAGGAGGATAATACTTCCTATTTGTGTTTGTTGTCGTAACTAAATATGGTGGTAGATAATTTCCAAATGTTAACTCCCTTAATTGGCTCCTGTTCCCCTTATCACCTCCTGAGTCTGACCTTGGACCTTTACTCTTTATAATCTCAGCACACCCTCCTTGGTAGTCTCACCTAGTCCCTTAATTTCACCAAGTACTTCTTGGCAGATTACTCTCAGCATATCAAAAGAGAATTCTTTATTTTCCCCTTTCCAAATCCATATTTCCCACTTGCTAAATCATCTAGCTTCAAAATCTCTGTAGGCCTTGAATTCCTTTTCTTCACCGTCCCCTCACATTCACTAAGCAGTTAAATTCTGACTATACCCAGACAGGGTCAGGAAGAGAATGCTATGGGGATGATATACAGGTGCCAGTATAAATTACTCGGGCTCAGAAGTTTACAAGGGTGCCTTGGGCAAATCCTTTGTAAAGATTTGTGCTAGTCCACACCACCTGGGCAGCCCCCCGTTTTTTTTCTGGCCTGAACCTGTCCTCCTCAGCATCAATGCTTCAACTTCTACCTTTCAGTCATGTCCTTTCTACTGTCCTAATTTAGGCCCTCACAACCTCTTAGATTATATTATCACAGTCTCTTAACTGGAAGGAGAAACCAGACAGGGAAGCTATCTACTATGGGAGCCTCCAAACAGTTGGGCCTCTTGATCCTTTTATCCCTTGGAGAGGTTGGAGGCCACAGGCCAATTGCCTCCAGCTCTAAAGAGCTCATGGGGCTCCAGATCCCATCCAATTAACTCTAGTGTGAGGTAAAAATATTATCATTTTCTATGTGTGCCATGATGTGAAAAAGGTTGGGAAGCACTGCTACTTAATTAGCCTTCCTAAGTACAGATCTGATTGTATCAAATAATCCTCCAAAAGCCTTCACAAATGACTCCTCACTGTCTACCAAGTAAAGTCTAAACTGCTTGGCCAGGCACTGAAGGCAGTGTACAATTTCTGTCTTACCTGTCTAGGTCCCCCCTCACTAATGCCTTCCACTCCAGACAAACTAAACCACTCCCTAGTCTCTTCTCCTCATCATAATTATACCCTTCTCTTCACCTAGGATATTTCCCATCTCCTCCAGGTGAAATTTACTTACCCTACTCATCCTTCAAGATCCAGTGGCCATATCACCTGCTTCTTAAACACAACATTCCCATTTCCTATAGCAAGAACCGATTCTCCTTAGTCTGAAATCACACAGCATCTATTTCAGCTGTGTTGTGGCACTCACCTTACCCTCTCTTGTGCGATAAAGATGAATATAATTTATAACATCTACTACTGGTATTCCTTAAGTAAATGGTCACTTGTTTTTACCCTCACTCCAGTACCTAAAACACTGCCTTGCATACTGCAAGCACTAAATTATTGAATTAAATAATTTTAAAGTTTATAGCGCATATTTGTAGGATTTCTGATAGCTCAACA
Organism: Ailuropoda melanoleuca; assembly: GCF_002007445.2. Lineage (NCBI taxonomy): Eukaryota > Metazoa > Chordata > Mammalia > Carnivora > Ursidae > Ailuropoda > Ailuropoda melanoleuca. The sequence goes on along the minus strand of NC_048225.1, from coordinate 8,650,744 downwards.
TCAGCCAATTTCAAGAAATAAAATCATGTAACAATAGTAGCTGTAATAGAAAACTACAAAACAAAACCAGAGGTTTTAAGGCAGTCCCCCCAAAGTGCAAACAGAAGAACCAAACATTTCCATCAGGACATGCAGCAGTGATTTTCAATTAAGAAGAGTCTAAATAGTGAATATTCTTCCTACTGCAGATCCACAAGAACCCCTAAATCCTGAATCCTGCCCCGTATGTTATAGAAAATATATAAATGGAAAGACTTTCCCTGACAAGTAAACAAATCTTGACTCAGTCTTCCTTAACTCCCAGCTCTGTGGTATTACTGCCTGTATCTGCTACACACAGAGTGAAAAGCTTCAGAATCCCCCAGTATTATTCAGGAAAAAGGCACAAAATTGGAAGCCTGAGCAGCTAGGAAGAGGGAGAAGAGGAGGATGAAGGGGCAAATCCCCTACCTGGGATCCAGTGTACTACCACAGAAAGGAACCCCACTGCAATGGCAGAAAGGTTGCTGACAAAATGGAGAAAGGTCTGATAAAACATTGTTATTGAATTTAGCAGCAGCAGATCCTGTGATTTCCAAAACCTCTCACTCACTTCCTGGGCTGTCCTTGGCTCACTGACAGAAGAGGAGGGAATGGGGGAGGAAGTCAGGGAAGGCAGACAAGGGGCAGGGCTTCCAGACACCTGCAATCTCTCCCGGTCTGTCGGCATTTCCAGAAGTATCCCAACTACCTATGATAAGTAGCTCTTTGAAATTCTGAAACTGGACCACAATAGTGGTCTCCCTTCCTAAAATTTCTTCTTTCAAATCTCTTCTCACACTACAATTAAGCGCCTTGATCCATGATTCAGTTTCATTATGCCACTTCTCTCCTCTGAAAGATTCACATATCTTTCCTTACAGAATAAAGTCCAAATGGAGTCTATCAAGAAAGGACTCTACAATCTGGCCACACCTACCTTTCCATCTTCTGCTCCTCTACTTTTCATCTCTCCTTTTCTTTTCCATTTATTTACAAAACATTTTCTGACAATCTAGTATGAATAAGGCTCTGTGAAGGCATGCCCTTAATAAATGTATAACCATGTATATTTTTATTAATTTAACAAACACTTTTGAGCACTGATATATCAAATACTGTGCTACAAATTAAGAATATAAGGAAACAAGATTCAGTCCCTGCTCTCCAGCAGTTTAGATGATGCACTATTGCCCTGTATGAATTCTCAGCTCAGGAAAAATCTTATCCAACATACCATGTATTTTTGTTCTTCAGTGCCATTTTAACAAACTTTCCTCTGCCTGAAATATCTTCCCTCTTTCCTTATCAAAAACCCATTTCACTACCTTTCTGACCCCTTTGCCAACATCTTCTAGTAACTCCCACTAAAAGGAGTTAACTAGCACCGCACAGAAATATTTTTAACATTTACCTAGCATGTCTTCCTAGCAGACATGTAAGTATATTTCAAGAAAGGAAGGGTGACAGCTGTCAGAAAGGAGAACAAAGAGTACCTTAAACTATTCTGTATTCCCCACAATGCTTAGCAGAGTATGATATACAAAGACATTCAGTATCTATTTTTATTGGTAACCAATGAGAAATAATTTATAAACTTATGAAATTTTATTGAAATGAGTGATATTAGAAGTGTAAATTAAAGGGCAATAGCATGTCTGCAATTATTAGTTATTCAGAGATAATTGTTCTTATTTATGTGGATGGTACCAAAGACATTAAAATTTGATAAAAATCAGTCTTAATTAGGCTTTCAGGAAACTTCATCCTAGGAGGTAGCTGTTCTGACCAGTAAACACATTGTGAGTAAAAATCAGTTCCCTACTCTTAATCATACCAAATGAAATGATCAAACCATTTCTCTGAACCAGCATAGGAAAGAACCACATGTTGAAGAATGGTGACACCACCAAGATATAACAAGCATATTATGAAATGCACTCTGAAACAATGTTAGCCTTGTCTTTCTCATTAGGAATAAATGCTTAGAAAAAAATAACTCAGGAACTTTTAAGTATGATGTGACAGTAGAGACATCTTTGTATTTAGAACATTAAAAAATTCTGTAAGGTAACAGAATAACTCAAAATCCAGGTAACATGTCATATCAACTTAAATATAGTCTTCTGGTTACATTTGGTATTTTAAAATTCTATTACTAATAGTTACTTCATTGACATCCAACCTACCCTGCACCATTAGCATATCCCTCTACAAACCTAATGAATTTTTTCCACTTAACCAATGTTTTTCGTTAATATTTTATTTTACTGTTTTCAATTCATTCTTGTATGAGTAATTATGTAATGTGGTATATATGACTTAAAATAGTAATCTGATTGTTGTTTTAGTTGTCAAATGAGATTTTAACATTTAGAAGGCTGCAAGACAAATATGCTATACACCAGAGGAATACCAAATTCCCTGTGGTGCCATTTGTAAATACATCCAAATTTGTGATTGCTTATATTGGTAAAATGTACATAAAATAGATTGAATTATTTATATGATATCAAAATGCATGCCGTGATCTTTAAAAACCTGATTAATAGTTATTACATATACTAGTTATTAAACATAATTATATAACATATTAAAAGTCTTTAATAAAATCATAGCAGTACCTTCCAACCTTTATTTAGAGGATTTTCTTTTTTTAGCTAGGTGAGTTTTAGAGATCCTCTAATTGAAATTCAATTTATGAATTATAATAGGTTTGAAATGACTCACCAAGGTTACCTTGTTGTTTATGCAATCTTTTTACTTCTGGATCACTAATTTTTGCCCCATACTACACAGTTGATAAGGCTCTAAAAATAATTTATTAACTGTACCACTGATATGGTTGATATGTAAAAAAGCCAACTCTCATAAGGTTCTGGTTAGTAATTTCTGGTTTTTATTTTATCACTTTTACCACAAGAAAATAATTTTAAACCAAGAATTTTTATTAGTCATGCATAATAACTAATAGTGAAAATAATCAAATGGTAACATTAAATAGCAATACCTTAGTTATATTTTATTACATATTGTGAAACTGGACAGATTACCTTGAGGTTTTAGTTTTTTTATAATACTAACCATGAAAAACATTTTAAAACTATCTCCATGGCTATATATTGCTATTTAGACAGAGTATTCTAAAAGAAAAAGTGCAATATTGTTAAACGTTATCAAATTAACTCACTGAGTCCTATTTTAGAATTTAAGAAAGATTAGGAGGTTTAAGGAAAAAAAAGAATCTATATATAATTCAAATAATTAACACTTTTATGAAATATGCCAAACATTTAACCCTCAAAAAAAAAAAAAGCTACATACTTCATATTCATGTCCAGTTTAAAGCTCCTTTTAAATCTAGAAAAGAAATTCAAGGAATTTCCCCTTCTATGTTTAAGGCACACATTTTCTGTAACAACTAGAGAGCTTTCAGAGCATAAATGTCATTCTTTTAATACAACAATTAATGGGCTTAAATTCTCAGCTTATTTTAAGTACACAATTTTATCTGTGCAGTGTGTTTGCAATCACTGTAAACCTCTGTCTCAGGAGCTCTCTTTTTTGTATTAGAAAGTTTTCAATAGTATTGGCTTCCTTGAAGAGTCCATCTATCTCGTCAATATAAGATGCATCTACTGCTGCTCTCTCACTAATGAGGAAAAAAAAGTTTTACGTTAAACTAAATAGTTAGAACGTCTAGTTCTTTATTATGCTATACTTGTTAGCTTCTTCATTTAAATAGCTTCGCACATCAAAAAGCTTCATTACTTTAGAAACAGTCTTCAGTAAAAGTTAAATTAGTCATGTAAATATTTTTGACTATTCAAAGTCTCCTGACACTACAGACTATGTATCTTATAATACATTATAATTCTAATATTAAACTACATACATTATTTTAACAACCACATAAGCCATCATTCAAATACAATGATTGTCCAGTAGTTAAAAAAAGCCCACCTTAAAAAACAAAACAACAACAACAACAACAACAAAAAAGAACACCTTATAAACATGATAATCTCAGGCCAACAAAATATTTAAATTCACTCTTCAAATATAGAGACATAATATTTAAATATTTCATAAATGTATTTATTTTATCTTTAATATCACTCTTATTATCATTAACTTCAACAAATGGCATTTTTCTACAAGAAGTTTTCTCATAAAATGTTAAATGTTAGATCATCTACTTAGGGACCAAATACATCCAGCCTAGTATGTAGCTCTGGTAATAACAAATCAAAGGATGTTAAGTGGAAAAGGTGGAATTATTCTTTGAAAATAATCAACTAATCTATTATAAAAAAGTAAGGTAGAATAAAAAACTCTGAAATTTCAATTACTGGATAGGTTTGCAGACACTGAACTAAACTTCTCATTATGGAGTTTCCAGAAAAAAATTATTTCTAAGAGAAAGACTCAAGAGGATATGGTATAAGTACTTGCCTTAAGATCTTTGCATATGTAGACAACATTAGATTAATTTCCTTGCCCATATCTGTTCAAAAAAAATCACTAAGTTATGAACTATAACAAACTTTCTGTATTATAAATCCATGTTTAGAAATATAAGCATTTTATATATCACCATTCAAATCTTTCTCCAGGGATTCATCTTTATAAAATAGTCCAGAGCTTTCCAAGAAAGAAGAATCTGATTTTCCAAGAGAGGACAGTTGTGGACTATCTGGCATTTGAGCCTAATAGAAGAAAGTAAAGAAAACAGATAAATAGTCAATAAGATCCTTAGAACATATGCATTCTGTCCCCCAAAAAGGCAAATAAAACATCTTTCAGGTAAAAAAGCAAACATACTAGAAATTATATGCGCTCAAGTCCTAATCAGTCATTTGAAATTTCATTATCAAGAAAACTTGTAGGCCTAACAAGTACTTGTTCACCTACTAAATTTTACTCTGGTTTTACATTAGACTTTGAATATGGTATTAGTCCCTTGATGAAAAAGTTTCCTATATCTTGAACCGGTAGATGTTTCCATAGCAATAGAGTAAAATTTTCATTTAGACAATAGCCAACTACTTGCAAAATTCTGCAAGATAACATAATCTTTGAGGAAGCAAATAATGTCCCAAATGCAAACAGATTAAGTAGTGGGAGGAGGAGTGAAGAATGGCAGAATACAGTGCTCTTTATTAAAAATATCAGCAACTATAGTACCTAGGTACCCTACTTATTAGAGCAAAACAATTACTTAAAATCTCATGTATCATATAGGCATGAACTCATTTCTGTTTCTGCATCACGAATTACAACAAAGAAATTTCATCTCCCAATAGTTTCTTGAAAGCTTATACTATTTAGTGAAAAAACAGTTGGAATCAACATAGTTCCTGAGGGGACAATCCCACTTCTGGGAATATGAAAACATTAAATTCTATTCATCAATACAACCTCTTAAACAGAAAAAAAAAATTTGAGAAGTATAAAAAATAAAACCAAAGATTAAGCCTCCAGGAGCAAATGGATTACCTCCAGTTCTCTTGGTCTCTTGCAATTTCTAGTATCAGTTTTTACAGTGTGACTTGCCATCATATTCTGGAGGCAAGAGCTGCAAGGTTTACAGGAATGCCAAATGTAAGTGCAAACCCCATGCTACAGGTTTTTTGAGCCTTTCCCTTTCTTTCTAGTCCCACCAATTTAATTTAGGCTCTCATTGTTCATTTAGGTTCTCATCTGTCACTTATCTGAACTACTCACATTCTCCCTGCCCTATTCACTCCTATCAACTGCTGTTTGGGCAATATTTCAAAATTGATTACCATGTTCCCTTAACTCAAAAACCTTCCCACTATTCATTGCTCCGGAATGAATTTAATTACCATGGTATGACACCCAAAGTCCTATATCACCTGGGGCCAACCTACCGTTCCTAAGATTTTCATCTACTCCCTCAGCCAAACTAGTCTATTTGGCACTTCTGCCTGTTTCAGAATTTAAGATTCTTCTACCTTCAAAAAATCTTAATATTGAAACATATCTTATAGTTTATCTAATTCAATGTCATTTTTCACAGAGGTGAAAACAGAGGCAGAGATAGTTGACCAAGTTCAAACAAAACTGAGCCAGACTAGAACGATAATTTCATGTCTGAGTTTCCACTGCCCTACCTTACCTTAATATAACATCTGAATTTTACTCTAAATTACTCTCCCACAAACTTTGAAAATCATTTAAGAATCTGAAAAATTACGTTTAAACAAAAAAAAAATGTAGAAACCTACAAGGGGATAGCTTTTACGTCTTAAACGATGAGGAGTCCTGTCTATACTTCACTATCAATTTACTTTGCTTTTTTTGAAGAAACTATGATGACCTGGATAACTGTAATGAATCTGATTAGTCATATATCATATTCCTATAAATAAGACAGAAAGACAGCAACAAATAATAATAATAAATTCCCTATAGTGCTCCTACATTGCTGTCAATATCTTTCCAGCATGTAAGTGCTGTAATAGCAGCATGCAGAAAACACTATACACAGTAGCGCTCACTTTGCCTTGGGAAGTTCGGAAAGAGAAGAAAACGTGAGAGCTGTTCTCTTCTCCCTTCCCCTTTCCCTCTTCCCTTTTCCTTCTACACCTCTTCTCTCCCCTCTCAGAGTAACAGAATGCGCGTGTATGGCAAATGAAAACTTCTACAGTTAGGTAATTCTGTTTCTGCAAAAATAAATTCTTCTTTTCTGTCATAACTTAGAGCCTCCTGCTGAATCCAGGCCCAGTCGAAAGGCCGGAGCTCCTCCTGTGACACACCCCACTCACAGACCATAACCTCGGCTATGCAATCCAACGCTCTGGTGACCTAGACTTTACCAAGCAATGACCCTGCACCTTACGCAACCTTTTTCTCCTACTCTTCTCTTTCTTCTCAATGCCTAGGGCGCCCCTGGGGCCATTTCACCTACCTTTTTTCTCACTTCCCTCCCCGCTGTCTTTTCCTCCCTACTTGTATTTCAGACCACTAAAGTCCCTGAGAGGAAGCATTCATCCTCTCACTGCCTGCTTTCTAACTCTCAAGGGCATACATCCCTCCAGCCCCACCCCAAGCCCAGTCTACTACATGTCGTCGCGACCTTCCTCGTCGGCGAAAGCGCGGGAATGAAGAGGCCGGGTTGGCGCGCTCGAGTGCGCAGTCTCCGAGGGCTCCCAGCAGTCAGCGCGTGAATCACGTGAATCACATGACACGACGAGCTGCGCATGCTCCCGGAGCCTGGGCCTGGAATCCGGCCGGGAACCCTCTGGCATTTCGCGGAGGAGTGGCTTTCTTCCTCTTATCGGCCACTATTGCCGTGGACTTGGAATCTCGGAAACAAAAATTTCTCATTGCCTCCAAGTGTGTGAAGATGGTAAAAATCTGAGACTAGTCTTTCAGGAAAGAATTGCCTGAGCGAGGCTGGGTGGGGTGTGTCCCACCCGCTTGGAATGTCAGTAAAGGAACACAAAACGGGACACCCGACACTACTTCTCGAATAAAACTTACATCCTAGTCCAGATGGCCTGTTTGAAGGAAGTTTGAAGGAAGCCAGAATTCCCCTGGCTCGCAAGCGAAACTTCCAGAGCCAGGCCCTCCATTCCTTTGCCTCTTTTTTCTCTGGTGCAACCCACACTTTAAGAATCGCACCCTTCCGGAAGATTCCTTTCCTTATGTCAATAGGTTTAGTCACTTTAATTGGCAGCTTTCAAAAAATACTTTCTAACGTACATGGCCCACATACTTTAAAGTGGTTTCATGTGGTGACTTTGACCTGCAATTTCAAAGACATTCTAAGGTTATGCCCAGTTAGTTGATGTGGAAGGAAAAAAAAAAAAAAAATCACCTCATAAAGCAAAGGTCAATAACATCGTCCATAAATTCCAGGTACGTACTCTTGCCCCCTAGCAAACTACATTTAACTTAACAAAGTTTTTTCCCTTTGGTTTATCTCAATGTAATTTGTCATAAAGACGTGTGTGTATGTTTATTTATTGGCTACTTGTGAAAAAGTCTTTGGTTTTAAGTAAGTTCCCAGAAAATAGGTACTCAGTCTGTTTAACTTGATTTGCTAATATTGTGAAATATAAATCATTTAATAAAACTAGACTAGATAATTAGGGAGTTATTATTGACAGTCTTTACAGGATCCCCATCACTGAAGACTAATAGCAATCTGTTAAAATTTTCACCATATGTGGTAAAATAAGGGGGGAAAGTAATGAGTTTTTCATAAAGCTACAGCATCTGCTTGAAAGAATTGTCCTTTACTCTGATACTATATACTTCCTAATTTTTTTGGTGTTAAAGTCGTCTTTCATGAAATAAAAATTTAAAGATTTTTAAGATTTTTAATGCCCTTACTTGGCAAAATATGAAGTTGCCCACTTAGTGTTTATCTCTTCTGCATTATTATCATTATTGTTGTTATTATTCTTAATAGTCCGTTAAATCCAAAAGTCTGGGAAATACTGATCTAATTCCTCTTCCAGTCTTCACATTGCATGATATCTAAAGAGATAGTTATCTAGTTCCTGAAATATTTCCAGGAAAAACGATTCCACCTAATACATAAATGCTTACACCAGATTAAGAGAACACTGGGTACATTTAATTTTATTTTTAAAATATTATCTCCATTGTATAAACTAAATGAGTAAGAATAAGTGAGTGTGTCAAGAGTTATCATTGTCTAGTGCTTTAAACTATTCAAAGGGCTATCATCATCTCATTTAATCTTCACAAATAATCCTGTTAAGTTGGCAGGACATGTAGACATCTGGGTTGCTCTGTATCAAAAAACTATTTATCCCCAAACTAAAAAATGGGTAAATTGTGCATTCTACATCTTTACAGTTGGAGAAAAATCATCAGCAATGGGCCATTTAAAATTAATTTGTTTGGTGCTCTGCTTCTGATCACTGTTTGACTCCATTTCATGCTTTCATACACTACAGTTGCAGGATGGAAATCTGTTAGTTCAATTTCAATCATGTGTGTATTCTCATATATTTCTTAAATGTGTGATTTTTCTTCTTCTGGCAGTCTCCACACCAAGAACCTCCGACCATCCCACCATGGGCTTCCTTTGTAATCACTGCTGTGGACATGACGTTTTTATGACCTTATAAAATGAAAATTCTATTTTGTTAAAAAACAAAACAAAACACCCAACTAGCTACTTATGGAAGCATTTTGGTTCCTAACTCTAGAACCCTTCTGTTTCTATACAGGCTCTGTACTGGCAAAAAAAGCAAAAACAAAACGTCACTTTGCTAATTCCCTTGCTAGCAAGGTAATACAATTTAGCACTTCTTCAAGAAAAAATTCTCCAAAGAACTTTGTTCCGGCTAATTATTTTCAAGGCTATAATATTTTACTCTGCTTGATATTATTACATTATGGGGTTATTCTAATAGGGCTGATTATTCAGCACTGCAAGATAAGGAAAAAGTTTTGTGCTGAAGTGTGAATAGAAAGTCTCAAAACAGAGAAAGATTAATGTGAGAAAAGATGCTTCTAACTGACCAAGCAGGTGCTTTTTTAGAAGGGCTTGAGGGGCGCCTGGGTGGTTGAGTCGGTTAAGCATCAGACTCTTAGTTTCACCTCTGGTCATAATCTCATGGGTCATGAGACCAACCCCTTTTGGGCTCCCTGCTCAAGTCTGCTTATGATTCTCTCCCTCTATTCCCCTCCCATGGTCTCTCTCTCTCAAATAAGTAAGTCTAAAAAAAAAAAAACAATCTTTAAAAATGGGGAGGGGAGCATGGAAGTACAGTACTTCTGAAAGAGACACAAGCTTTGGAAGGGCCAGAACTCCAATTTTTACAGAAGAAATTATTTCATTAAAATAGTCATTTTATACTGAAAGAAGTACCCATAGTCTCTGACATTACTTCAAGTTCTATTGCCCTAGGAAAGAGCCCACATTTGCAGGCGGGTCCAAGGCGTGCCAGAACAGTCTCTTCCCTCCACCTTCTTCCTCCTTTCTCCCAATCGCTTGGTCTCCTCCCCCAGAGGCTTGGTCTCCTCCCCCAGAGGCTTGGTCTCCTCCCCCAGATGGCTATTAGAACTGACGACGTGCTTGCTCTGTTTTCCAATGCTTTCGGCATTCCCAGCTGCCGGCTTTAGCGGCTGAAGGGACTGACACCTTTTCCCATCTACACAGCCTGAGGAAAAGAAAGAGACCTCAAACTTTCCAGATCCCTTCCTCTCATAGGAAACTATCAAGCACAGGTAAGAAATATTCCGTTTTATTTGGAAATGAGGTATAGTTTAGAAGTGAGTAAGCTAGAAAAACGTTTGAGAGCAATTTCAGTCTTCTGACACCACTATGATGGGCAGGCAGTAACAATGTATGGGGAACATAGCAAAGTCAGAGTAGTGGAAACTTTTTCTCTTTTAACCAACATTGGAGTGTATCACTTTTGAACAAATGTTCTCAAACTGTTTGGTGTGGCCTCTTTCCATTCCTAAAAATTACTGAATACCCTGAAAAAGCTTTGTTTCTCTAGGTTATTTACTGTATTGCTGTCATTTACTGTATTAGAAATTAAAACTGAGAAATTTTTGAAATAGTGACCTTTTAATGTATTTTAAAGTAACAGTAAGCACATTATGGGTTAGCATAAATAACATTTTTAATTATAGATAACTACATATTTTTAAAAATCTACTCTGAAGAGTGACATTGTTTCTCATTTTTATGAATCTCTTTAATATCTGGTTTAATAGAAGACAGCTGCATTTCTACCTGCTTCTGCATTCCATCTACGCAATATTACACAGAATGTAGCCTCTGGTAAAGTACACTGTACACTCGTGAGAGAATGAGGATGAAAAAGACAAATTATATCTTGGAATTACTATGAAAATAGCTTTGACCTCATGAGACCCTTGAGAATCGCTGCTTTAAAACAATAAAGTAGGGGCGCCTAGGTAGTTAAGTGTCTGCCTTCGGCTCAGGTCATGATCTCAGGGTTCTGGGATCCAGTCCCACATCAGGCTGCCTGCTCAGTTGTGGGGGAGTCTCCCTGCTCAACTGGGAGTCTGCTTTTCCATCTCCCTCTGCCCCTTCCCCTTGCTCGTGCTCTCTCTCAAATAAATAAATAAAATCATAAAATAAAATAAAACGATAAAATAAGTAAGCTCCTCTTCAAAGGGAGTCTCCACTCTGAATCATGATTCTAAAAGTAAACAAAAATTTTGCCTAAGATTGATAGTCTTGATGGAATCTGCATCAACACCCTTAGCTGGGCTACAATTGTACAAAACTATAGCATTCCCCAGGAGGATTTTATTTCATAAGAAGGAAAGAGCCAAATAAATATCTCTATTTTGGAGTTGAATAACAAAAATTAGGACACCCTTAAACTCCTCTTTTCTTTTTGCCTATATCCAGCTATTTCAAGTTCTATTAAATCTTCCTCCACAATATCTTTTTTAATCTGGCTTGTTCATAATATCCCTACATGAATATTATGAATTCTTATGTGAATTCCTAAATGAATTCTTACAGTAGTGTCATAGCCTGTCTCTATCTTTTTCGTAATGCACTTGCCCGCTCAGTAATCTGCATTCCTATTGCCTGAGAGATTAAATTCACATTCTTTGGGGGTGCCTGGCTAGCTCAGTCAGAAGAGCGTGCAACTCTTGATCTGGGGGTTGTGAGTTTGAGCCCCACACTGGGTATAGCGCTTTCTAAGGAAAGTAATAAACTTTAAGTAAATAGGTAGATAGATAGATAGATAGATAGATAGATAGATAGATAGATAAAGTCACATTCTTCTAGTGACTTCCAAAGCCCTCTCTAACCCCACCCTACCTTGAGTTCACTGCAGGACAGCAGGATTGTTCCACTACAGCTCAAAAAATGGCTCCATTCAGTCCACCCTCCAACACAACATTGTTTTAATGGTTACATAAATGTTCTTCCATCTCCTTTTTCCATCCATTCAAATCTTAAGCATTCTTTAAGGTTAAATTAAATTCTCCTTTTCACACAAGGCCATTCCAACTACATCAATTGCATTTTGGCTGTTTCTTTTGAGTCTGTATTTAGCCATTGATTACATATACACCTTTTATCATTAACTACCTAAATTTTGGCTAGGTCTTCTTCCATCCCAACTCTGCCACACCCACATGCATATATTCATAAAATGGCAACTTTTTTTTCTTTTCTTTTCTTTTAACATTTTCAAGAACAAAATGATTTCTAGAACTGAATAGTTAGGTTCTGATCTTGCTGCTATCAAGATGACTAACTATGGGAGTGCCTGGGTGGTTCAGTTGGTTAAGCGTCTGCCTTCCGCTCAGGTTATGATGCTGGAGTCCTGCAATAGAGCCTCGCATTGGGCTCCTTGCTCAGCAGAGAGTCTGCTTCTCCCTCTGCCCCTCACCCCGCTCATGCTCTCTTTCTCTCTCATTCTCTCAAAATAAATAGATAAAACCTTAAAAAAAAAAAAAGATGACTACATACCTGATTTTAGGGAATTGGGTAATATGCTTCCTCATTTCATCCAATGCCTATGCCAGAGAATTGTAATTCCACAGCAAGGATAAACACAATTGTTTTTTAAAATTCAAGACACTTTTACTTTCAATCTAATTATATGTTTTAAACTCCTTTGGCTTAACAATGCTGGCTATATAATAAATGTTCAATCAATACATGTTGTGTTAGAATTACGAGGAAGTGGTTATGAGGATATTTGCCACATATAAATGGTTCTCTCCTTGCAGCTTGACCTAGAATCTAGAATTACAGAATGCTGGAGCTGGTTAAGACCTAAAAAATTAACGTTCAACTTCCTCTTTGTTCAAATAAGGAAACTAAGACCCTCAAAATTAAGTGACTAGCCCCAGGCAAGACTGCAAAGCATGTGACCTAATTTCCATCATGAGTTTCTACCATTCAGTAGCCTTTGGCTAGTTTTCAAGTCTTGTATAACTGAACCTGTTTTTGTTTCAAAGAACCAATTGCCACTGCATATTCCTGGGAGGATGGTTCCAAGGCGGTTTGTAACTTTTAAAGAAGAAAAACTCAATAATCTGAGAATTTTAGATGAAATATTCAAAGCATTTTTATCTAATGCGAACTGTATTTTTCATAGACTAGAGTTAAGAAAGCAAAGGAACACGGATGACAAAGCAAAAGAGGAAAATGGAGGGGAGGAGTGAATAGAGGCATAACATTTGTAATTGTAGATGTATTGAGATCTAACAAAAAGAGTGGTAAGAAAATAAACACATGAAATAAAAAAGAAACCACTAGAGAAAAAAAAAGAAAAAGAGGGAGAAAATTGGAGAAGTTATTCTATTTTTTTAAAATATATTTCAGGGGCGCCTGGGTGGCTTGGTAGGTTAAGCATCTGACTCTTCCTTTTGGCTCAGGTCATGATCTCAGGGTTTCGAGATCCAGCCCCACATAGGGTTCTGCGCTCAGCATGGCATCTGCTTGGGATTCTCTCCCTTTCCCTCTTCCTCTTCTCTGCCCCTCTCCCTGCACTCTCTCTCTCCCTCTCTCTCTCAAATAAATAAATAAAATCTTTTTTTTTTTAAATATTTTATTTATTTATTTATTTGACAGAGATAGAGACAGCCAGTGAGAGAGGGAACACAAGCAGGGGGAATGGGAGAGGAAGAAGCAGGCTCATAGCAGAAGAGCCTGATGTGGGGCTTGATCCCATAACGCCGGGATCACGCCCTGAGCCGAAGGCAGACGCTTAACCGCTGTGCCACCCAGGCGCCCCATCAAATAAATAAATAAAATCTTGAAAAAAAAATATGTTTCGGATTTTCCTCATTTTCCTTCTCCTTCTCATTGGCTTTCAGATGGAGTGAAGGTTTTAAGACAGAAAAAACTCTGCCAGTCCCTTTACCGCACTGTTGTCATGGCAACACAGTTTATCATCACAAACATTTATTCATTTAAAATTTAGTGAGCTCCTGCTGTATATAAGCTTCTTTCCAGGTGTTGAAGAATCAAGAAAAAGGACAATTCATCTTAAAGAAACTCAGATGGAAGCTGGGCAGACCCATTTGTAATCAAAATAAGCCTATTCAGCATAGTAAGAGCTATTTGAGAAGCATAAACAGGGGTAGGTAGAAGGGGGCACTGAGGAGAGAAGGATTAGGTAGGAATGGAGGAGTCAGAGAGGCTTCCCTAAAGAAAGTGTTGAATGGGGACTTAAAAGATGAAGAATGAAGGGTTTGGCAGGCAACAAAAGCAGGAAGTTACGGGGCCTGGCAGGAGAAATGACACTGGCAACAGTATGTAGCCCGGGAGAGTCTGGAAGCAAGAAAACCAAGTCAAGGAGTATCAAAATAGAAGATGCCGGAAGTGATGAGGGCTGGATTTAAAACAGTGTTGGTGGGCAGTCAGAATGGCTAAAATTAACAAATCAGGAAACAACAGATGTTGGCAAGGATGTGGAAAAAGGGGAACCCTCTTACACTGCTGGTGGGAATGCAAGCTGGTACAGTCATTCTGGACAACAGTATGGAGGTTCCTCAAAAAGTTAAAAATAGAGCTCCCCTACAACCCAGCAATTGCACTACTGGGTATTTACCCCAAAGAAAGAAATGCAGTGATCCAAAAAGGCACCTGCACCCCAGAGTTTACAGCAGCAATGTCCACAATGGCCAAACTGTGGAAAGAGCCCAGATATCCATCAACAGATGAATGGATAAAGAAGATGTGGTTCATATATAAAGTGGAATATTATCTAGTCATCAGAAAAATGAAATCTTACCATATGCAACTACATGGATGGAACTAAAGGGTATTATGCTAAGCAAAATAAGTCAATCAGAGAAAGACAATTATCATATGATTTCACTCATATGTGGAATTTAAGAAACAAAACATTATCACAGGGGAAAGAAGGAAAAATAAGACAAAATCAGGGAGACAAACCATAAGAGACTTAACTATAGGAAACAAACTGGGGGTTGCTGGAGGGGAGGTGGGTGGGGGGACGGGGGAACTGGGTGATGGGCATTAAGGAGGGCACGTGATGTAATGAGCACTGGGTGTTATATGCAACTGATGAATCACTAAACTCTACCTCTGAAACTAATAATACACTATATGTTAATAAATCGGGACAGGTTACTTGGGCATGTTTTGGAAAATAATTCATTAGTATATCCTGCAGTTTAACTGTGGGTCTGGAGCCAGAAACGGAAATTTGCAAGTTATATACCACCCCCCCCCCACGTAGCTACCACCCTCTCTCTACACTTTATAGCCAGACTCCCTAAAAGAATAGTTTGTATTTACTGTCTTACCTTCCCCCTAACCCCGTCCTACCCCACCCCATTCTACCAAAGAGCTTTCTCAGTGTGCCTCTGCTCCTTCCACGTTCCCCACTCTTCTACTCCTTAACTGTCTAACTGCCAAATTCAATGAACAAGTTTGAGCTTCTGGGCTCTGCAGCTTCTGATCTCAAGCAGTTCTTTAAAGCTCCTTTCCCCCTTGCCTTCTGTGATACTTCTCTCTGAGATTTGCAAAACTGACGCATTTTCCACTCAAGCCTGTCATTCCCTTTTTTCTTAGTTATGTGAGGTAACCACTCAACAAACTGCCCAAGCCAGCAACGTTGAAGTCACCAGCAGTTCCTCCTTCTTCCATTTGATATACAACCAATCAGCTAAAAAATCCTGCTTTTAAATCTCCTTTTATCCCCACAGCCACTACCTTAGTTTACAGCTTCATCAACTGTTACCTTAACTGTTAAAATTGCTTCCGATGTTGTTTTCTGGCCTCTGTCCAGGCTTGCCCATGGAATCCATCCTCTACACTGATGCCAAGGCGAGCTTTTTAAAACATAAATTTGACCATGTCTTTCTCCTCCTTAAAGAAAGTCAGTATTTTTTTTCCCCAGAAAAACTGTTCAAACTCTTTAAGCAAGGCCTTTATAATCTTACTCTCCTTTGGGAGGTTTTGTCAAATTGAACTACATTGTGAGCTGCATTTTATGTGAATTGAGCTAGGCAGAATCAACTCATGTAATATAAAAATAATACTCTCACTTAACAGGCAAAATGAAAATATATGAAGTCCTTCAAATTAGTTTATCTAGAATGACATAATTTCAAAGCTGGTAGACTAAGTGAGTTGTGAACCATTAACACTCTTGACACATTTAAGTGTCTCTTATACCTGACAGAATTAGCTACTTCCATGTCAGTATTATGTAAGCCAGGCTATTCTTTAGATATCTCAGAAGTTCTTGAGATGTACAGGTTATTGTGATGCTATTTTTTAAATGTTCACTACTCTCATAATTTTAAATATTTTTATATCTGATAGTAATGCTATCAAAGTGCTGAGGGGTATTGTTACTGCTTGTGCTGAAAAGCATCTCCAAATAAGTGAGTTGGAAAAACAGTCAGATGCAAGAAAACAATGGTAAAAAGGCCAAAGTACCACCATGATAGAATGTGTGGAGAGAGCACAATGCAAAGCATTATTTATAATGCTGAGAAAGTTGAAACAAAGAAAGCAAGCAAGAATACACTTTGGTTGGTGTAGATTTATGTACTCCAAGGATCTCTCTTTACATACTTTTCTATCTATTCCCAAGGAAAAGTTAATCTTGAATTTTGTGAGATCTTCAGAAATGCTTTCTTCCTGTAAAATGGGGCTGCATTTGCATTAACTACAGTAATAGGCTCCAAACAAGCCATGTTCTCTCAGATTTCCCTGCTTCCTGGCTTTTGCTCACATCGTTCCCTCTTTGTGGAAGGGTCTTCCCCTGGCCTTGAAAATGCCTGTCTCTCTTACAAGCCAACACAATTATCACTTCCTCCAAGAAGTCTTCCTCAACACTGCCAGGCAGACAGAGAGGATCTCGTAAATCCCGCTCTTACAGCACTCATTATACTATTTTGTAATTGTTTATATATTTGTCTTTCACCAGACTCTGAGTAATTGGAGGATAGGTATTATGTTTTGTCAGCTTTCTAGCTCCATTACTGACACACAGTGCATGCTCAATAATTAACTGATGAATGATTTCAAATATTGTGTAATATTATTATTTTTAAGGCAACAGTGTCCTCTAAATCCATTCACTCATTGACTAAATACTCACTGTAGTAAACATAAGTAATTTTATCCAATTCCCGCACATACTACTTAGTACTTTTCAGGTAACTTATTTGCCAAAAATATGAGTGCATTACATAATATTAAAGTTTGTAGAGAAGACCACCCTAGCCATTCTTTCATATGCTTGTATATTATATATCTGTATAAATTTTATAACTATCTCCATTTGTATGTGTATAAGGAACTGAACCTAGATTAAACTGTTAAATAGCCACCAACTGACCAGTGTCTTGGGTTAACTTAATTTGGATTAAGTTTTTTAACTGAGTTTTAATTTCCTGCTTCCTCTACCATATATATCTGGCCTCACCAGACTATGCCAGAAAAGTATTAGAGTCAGTTCACTACCTAGGAGCTTCGACTTAAATACTCCTATATATACCAACAACTGACCCAAGCACCTGCCTTAGAGCCCCAACCATAACTACCCTCAGGAACCCAAAGTACTGCTGACCTCTGGAGTAGAGCCTCATTTCTGTGTCATGGACCCTCCTGGACAATCTGGTGAAGTTTATGGACCCCTTCTCAAAAATAATGTTTTTACAAGTATAACATTAAATACTTAAGATTATAAAGGAAATCTATTATATCAAAATGGGGTTATCAAAAAAATTAACAAATTTTGATATAATATATATGTGCTTCTTTATTAACACACAAATCACAAAATCTACTGGTAGGACCAGCAACTTCTGTATATTTCAAAGTGGTAAGGAGTTTAAACCCTATTTTAAGATCTCAAGATATTTTAACAAAATAGGAAATATGTATTTCTATCAGTGACATTACAGGTACTGCTAATAATACGTTTGTTTCCTACACCATAATGGAAGGAACTGCTAAATTTCAGTTAGAAGTTGGTGAAAATAAAGATGTAATTTTTTTTACCACCCAAGTTCACAAATTTCCCAGATAGAGAATCCCTGCTTCATAGACAAAGGTCTGGAAGGATAAACACTATGTTGGAGTGGCGTGGAGTAGGGTGGGGAAGAGGAGAAGAGCAAAAAGAAGTTTTAACATTTTCAAATTCTATATTATTTGTTGTTGTTTACAGGAACACTGTATATGTATGTAACACTTGTGTAAAAAGCATATTATAACCCAAACTCCAGATCTAAAGCTACTATTGTGTAGGGAGAAAGAGGGCCACCAGATGCCAAGCCCCTCAGCCTCCTCCCACCACCATCCCCACTACCCTGCCCTCACTACCAGGAGGAAACACCATTTTTATCATTGTCGCACCTTTAGCACTTTGACAATGAAGTCACAAACCTTCAGTCTCCCATGCACATGAACCCACTGAAAGACAGAGATAGAGCCAATCCGCAGTTAAATGACAGGCATCCTTTACTCACGTTGATAATATATTTCCCCCAAGATACTAGGACAATATTTCAGTTCAGTAGTGGACCACTTATCCACCCTTTATACCTCTGTTTTATGAGAAGATGCTTTCTAGATTCCAAATATCTGATGGTTTGCAAGAGAACATCTGAACATGTATATTCATAATCTGAAGACCCAAGCATTTATTAAATGTCCAAAGTGTTCATTGGCATACTGGGTGGTACACTGACTTCTGAATTTGGAGTAGTACAAGGCAGTAAGTAGTAAAAGATTCTTTTTGTGTAAATGGAACAACCACTGTCTTTTCACAGATGATGCTTTGCTTTTATTAGGAATAAAGATGGCTGCTAACACAGAAGACAATTGCATCAACTTTGTGGAAATGAAACTTATTGACAACACACTTTACTTTATAGGTAAGCCTAAGCAATAGGCCAAATAAGGGTTCAGATAAATGTATGCAGTTAGAGAAGATGTGAGATGAACTATTAAGTTCCTCTTTTTTGTCAACAAATTCCGTTGTAATACTAGTGACCCTCTTCTCTGGAAAAAAAACAAATATTGGGCCTCTAGAAATTAACCATAATATGTCCAACATCCTAGCAACTCGTCCCACCACATGTCCTGGCACTTTAGTTAACAGTAGCCAACTCATAAGGTGGCTTCAGGTGCACATCATGAAAATCCCACAAAATTGGGTACATTTGGGGACAAAACAAACTGGCAAATTATAGAAGAAATACCTTACATCTAGGGTTCTGTCAGTGAGTTATACCATTTTAGGTAAATATATTTGACAAATTAAAACACATTCTAATGATTCATCTTTGATGGACAGTTTGGCTTCACTTGAAAGTCTGGCTTCATTTGAAAGCTTCTTTGAAAGTTCCTAGGTGACTTTCCATTTAAACAACAAACTTAAGAGTAGATCTATCACTTTATAAAATTTCCTTTTAACTGAAAATTTGAATTTATAAACCCTGGATATAAGTTCTATATCTAATATACCTGAGAACACGGTAAGTCTAAAGAGCTTAATATTATGGGACCTTTGGGATGATTATATAATATTTCTGATGGAGGCCCACAAAGGCCATCAATGATAAGATAGTTAAATATTGGGGAGTAACAGGAGAGTAATGAAATGGTAGGGTAAAAGATATTCTGAATTGAAATATAGAATTTAACATATTTTGTTTCTCTTTTTTCCCCTTTTAGCTGAAAATGATGGTAAAGTATAAATTTATTACCCTTTCTTTGTAAAGTAAGCAACTACTTTAGCAAGTATCTCTTAGACACAGCCATATCACCACTCTCAGCTGAGAGAAACTGGTACCAGTATATTTGAGAAGCAAATCTTCCCACAAAGGAATGTGGACTCCATAGCATAGCCTTGGAATAAAGATGACCGTAAGGGATACAAAGAAGAACTCTAGCAAAATATGCTTCTCTCTACACCTTAGGAAATTCTCTACCTCTTAGAATCTGCAAAGTAGACTTTGCCTGTTACACAGATCCTGCAATTAGCAGAAAGTTATGGATTCTCTGGAAGAAAAGGTGATTGAAGCATGAGAATTGTCCAAAGTCAAGAAAATCTTCCTTCTTCAACCCTCTCTCTCAGAAATGTTTTGGGAAGAAGCAGGGGAGGCTCCCAGGAGGCAGAGAATTCTGCTAATAGAGGAGATGGGGAAGGGTAGAGCAAGCAGAACTATGAGGCTGAATCACTGAGTCTTATTAAGATGAGGATGCACCCAGTACTTGTCCTTCCGGCATCCAGGTAGGATCATGCCCATGTGTGGCCTGTGATCCTCTAACAGACCCCCAGATTATTAAAGGCCATACTTTTCCTTAAAAATAGCATTTTCCCCATTCTTAAGGTGATCTTTACTGGACTAGAAATAGAAGATAGCAACTTTTTTGAAAAAATACTATTTTTTCACATTTCTTTTCCCCCCTAGCTTTATTGAGATATAATTGACATGTTTCTTTAAGATTGCCTTACTCTCCATTTATTTAATTCAATAAATATTGGCATCTGTATCTCAGGCACTGTGTTAATCAGTAGGATACAATGGTGAACAAAACATGGTTCCTACAGGAAGAAGCAGGCACATCAGGAAGGCAATTGTAATATGGTATGTCCAGTGTTACAGAGGCACAGGGTGCTATGGGAATGCATAGAAGGGGCACCTAATTCAGTCCAGTAGATTCTGGGAGGGCACTTTGAAGGAGGGATAGATTTGAAGAGTGAATAGGAGTTAGTCAAGAGAAAGTATTCTAGGCAGGGAGAAGACCACATTCAAAGGCCAAGATATGAAAGAAAGCATGGCACCTATGAGGAATGAAAAGTAACTCAGAATGGGAGTAGGAGAATGGTAAGAGAAGAATGATAAATAGGGTGCAGATAAAGAAGGTTCTTTTATTCCAAGATAGGGAATTTGGACCTTATCTTTGGGATAATGGGGACTCATTAAGCACAATATATATGATCTGGAATACAGAGTAACTTGCTGTAACAAAGAGATCCAAAAATATAGTAACTGAATAAGATAGAAAATGCTTCTGTCAAATACAAGTCCAAGTAGGTAGTTCAGGATAGTATGGCTAGATACTGCCTGGTGATGTTGGGATCTCAAGTTTCTTCTCTCTTGTTATTCCAGCATCCCTAAGCTGATGAACTCATTCAGTACTTGAAAAGCATTACCATACCTCCTGGGTCCACATTCCCAGCTAGCAAGAAAGTGTTCAAAGTAAGAGGAAGACGGCCCCATTCCTTTTAAAGTCTCTACTTGGAAGTCATACACATCAACTGCACTCATATTCCATCCATTAGAATTTAGTCATGTGGCCACACCAACTTCAAGGAAATCTGAAAATAGGATCTTTATTCTGGGTGGCTATGTGGCTTATTAAAATTCAGAGATAACATGATCATCTCTCTGAATTTTAACTTTAATTAAAATTGAATTATAATTGCTTCTGGCTTCAGTATAAAGAATTGATATGTGGACCAAAAAAGGGGGATGCCAATTAAGAGGCTCTTATTGCAGTCCCTGTAAGAAATGGCGGTGACATGAATTAAGGTAGGCACAGCGGGTGCCAATGAAGAGCTATGGAGGGATTTTAGAAATACTTGAAAGAATCAACAGGACATGATTGGGGCTGGATTTAGAAGGAGATGGAGAGAAAGACAGAAGACAAGATGGCTACATTTTTTCTCTTAGACAATTTGTACCATTCCATTGAATAGGAAACACAAGAGGAAGAGCAGGGTAAAGAGGTATGCAGAGCAAAGAGGAAGACAGAAATTTAGTTTTGGATCTTATCTGTGGGAGTGCCCAGTAGACCCTTGGATGTATACTTCTGAGCTCAGGATGAAAATTTGAACTGGTTATATTGATGTAGGAGGCTTATGATTAGAAATGGCATCTGGGGGTGCCTGGATGGCTCAGTCATTAAGCGTCTGCCTTCGGCTCAAGGCCTGATCCCAGCATTCTGGGATCGAGCCCCACATCAGGCTCCCCCGCTGGGAGCCTGCTTCTTCCTCTCCCACTCCCCCTGCTTGTGTTCCCTCTCTCACTGGCTGTCTCTCTCTCTGTGTCAAATAAATAAAATAAAATCTTAAAAAAAAAAAAAAGAAATGGCATCTGAAGCTATAGGAATAAAAAGACAAATCAGAGGAAACATGAAGAGTGAGAAAGTAAAGGCCAAGGACTAAACTCTGAGGAAATAACTACATTTAAAGGATGGAGTAGAAAAAGAAACTAATAAAGAACAGAGCAGAGTAACCAAAGCGGAAGGAGAAAAACCAAGACAATGCCACAGAATCTCAGGAGGGCCTTTCAAGCTGGAGGTAATAAGCACCCTGTTGGATTTTGTAGCCTTGAAAACCAAAGGCTGGACAATCTTTATTACATTTAGCAACAGAGAATTTGGTGACCTCAGTGACAGCAGTTTGATGGAGAAATGGAGGCAGAGCGGCACGTGGATGGCCCAATCGGTTAAGTGTCTTCCTTCGGCTCAGGTCATAATCCCAGGGTCCTGGGATGGAGCCCTGCGTCGGGCTGCCTGCTCAGCTGGGAGTCTACCTCTCCCTCTCCACCTTCCTCTCCCCCAGCTCATGCTCTCAGATAAATAAATAAAATCTTTAAAAAAAAAAAAAAGAAAAAGAAAAAGAAATGGAGGCAGAGGCAGACTGCAATTACTAGAAGAGTGAATGGTAAGAAAGTGATGCGGACAATTCTTGCCAGAAGCATGGCTATTAGAAGGAAGAGAGAAACAAGGCCAGCGACAGAGTGGAATATGGTTGACAGAGAAATTTTAAATCTCAAAGTGAAAAAAGCTTTGTGTTTTTCTTATTATAAAATAATATGTTTATTATAAACAATTTTAGTCAATGAAGCTAAGAACAATAAGAAAAAGAAAACCATGAAAATAACCCAGAAATAATCACTGCTATCATTTTGGTGCAATATTCCTATACATCTTTCAGTATATGTTATACTATACCTAAGCTTCTTTATCTAGTTTAAATACACATGCACATCGTTCCATGGCAATGGATAATTAAAGTTATATTCAATTTGTGATCTTCCATAGTAAGGACATACCAAAATGTTTTTGATCAATCCCCAATTGATGGCATTTAAATTGTTTCCAGTTTGTTGCTATTATTAACAATGCTCCTATAAGCATTGTGTAGTGAAATATTTACACATTTGTCTGATTGTTTCTTCAGAATAAGATCCAGGAAGTCGAATGGCTGGGTCGATAGAAGAGAGGGGATGATTGGTAAATCAAGGTTTCGGTAGAAGATGCATACAGAGCACAGACAGGGTTAGCCCTGGACACCAGAAGGGGCACCTTTTCCTCACTTCCCCTTGGGACAAGACGGGTAGAGGAAATAACTAGTGGTGCCATGGTTACACTTGTAAATGGAGTGGCAGGAAATCATTTGCTGAAAGCGAAAGCAGAAGTGACGATGTAGAGATCCTTAGGAGACAAGAGAAGGTTTGGAATTGCAGCTCTGGACTACGGAAGAGTACTGAACTGTAACGGAAAGGAAGCATTGGCAGTCGGTGAAATTGTGACGATGCCAGTTTGTACATGTGTGTAATTGTTCACCGGCAGCACTCAGCAGCCAGGTTTGGGGTTTTGTAGCAGGAGGACAAATAAATTCGGGATTTAAGACACTGGCAAAAGGGGAGATAAAATGATGAGCCGTGAGGTCCAGGCTGCATAGAGAAGAAAGGCGAGACAGGAAGAGGTTAGACAGGGAGAAAATGTAAGAGGCAGGAGGACTCTGAGGTAGAGGAAAAGCTTAAGAAAGTTAAAAGGATGGGAAATTGTGGTTCGAAAATAGGATATTTGAATACAAGACTATAGAGGTAGAGTAGTGCAACTTTGCCCTCACTGGTTCTGTACCAGAAGATGACGACTAGTAGCTCTTGAAAACTGAAATATATAGTATGCTATTTGTAAACTTAGGGGGAAGAAAAAAACATATTTTTAAATGAAATTTAATGTGCATTGTAGACAGCCTGGAATCAGATTACTTTGGCAAGCTCGAACCTAAACTCTCAATCATACGAAATTTGAACGACCAAGTTCTCTTCGTTAACCAGGGAAATCAACCCGTGTTTGAGGATATGCCCGATTCTGACTGTACAGGTATTTTTTTTTTTAATATAAGTTTGTAACATAAAAGTGACAAATACTTCTTCCCGTTCTATTTAACTACCTCTGTTTTTCTATGATAGACCTAATCCTCAGACGAAAAGTCCTAGGAGTAGTAATTAAAAAACTTAATAGGGTATCCCACATTTTTTTAGCTGGGGTGAAAAACCGATGCAGTGAAGACATTGCTGGGGTCATGCTGTGAGCCTACATGTGGGTCACCAATCCCTTCACCGTCATTGCATCAACTATACAGGATGCCTACATGGATCCTTATTACCTGCTGCTTAGAGCTGAAATTGCTGACGGCATTTTCAAAACTCATAATTAAAAATAAATACACAAGCATTTCAAGTAAGTCTTACACCAGAAGTTTAGAGTGCCTTACAGAGTGAATCTGTTTACTGTGCCGTCCAATGTTTGAATTCCAAACATTGGAGTTGAGGCAGAGCTGAAACAGTGAATGTGCACTTCTGAAAAAAGGCTAAGTTTTTACCTTAACAGATTTTTTTAATGTTCTATTTAGCATTTAAAAGTTAAAAACAATCTTTTAATGAACTCAGAGTATCTGTAAAACACTCAAAAAGTTGCAGCATTTGTGTTACAATACAGACTATGAATGTGTTAAAGACAGGGAGGGCGCCCGTTTCACTGGCTGAATCTCAGAGTAATGTAATGGGTCTGTTAAGGGTTATCCTTAGACTAATTTTTATAAATACGGATTTACAAAACTTCCTCTAATTCGTGTTCTCATTTATTAATGTTTGTTTCAGATAACGCACCCCATACTGTATTTATCATATATATGTATAAAGACAGCCTCACTAGAGGTCTGGCGGTAACCATCTCTGTGAAGTGTAAGAAAATGTCTACTCTCTCCTGTAAGAACAAAACTATTTCCTTTAAGGTAAGACTGAGCCTTAATTGGTTTTAGTCATATTTTTGTGCAAAATTTAAAAACCCAAATATCCTCAGCCCAAACTTTTATCTAGAACAAGAATGGCAAGACGCAGAGAAGCCTTAGAATGGATAGTTACTAAAAATTGTCAGACTCTCTAACTTATTGCAATGACATCATGCTTTTTCTGAGCCTGCTCTAGGGAGGAAGGGTCACAAGACTTGTTTCCGAACCTGAGTCTTCTGAATAATCAACCTATAGATAAAGTAAGAATCTAGAGTACAGACGTGAATTATCATGTATATTGAAGAATGGCATGTGACTTTTCAGAATGAGTCCTGTCACACAGAATGAAGCTAACTGTCCTTCTGTAAGCGTTTTACTTTGTAAATTATGATGATATTTTAATCCTTAATTATTTTGTTCCTGCTTCTTAGCCTAAGTCTTGGCTATATCCTTCAGCTTTCAATTGATACGTTATTTTCTTATTTACTTTTTAAGTAAATAAATAAATTTTAATATGGGGCTTGAACTCACAACCCTGAGATCAAGAGTCAGACGCTTAAACAACTGAGCCACCCAGGAGCCCCATTTATGTATGTTATCTTTAATGTTAATCTAAGTGAACAAAATCAACAAGATCAGGTGTAAAAGCAATGGGTATCATGTATCCCAGGGCCAGGTATAAATAATCTCTGGCCACTGCTTTTTTACTTTTTTCTCCATTATTTTTCTTTATTTTCTCCATTATTATCAGATAAACAACCATTAACTATAGCTACAGACTAGACCCAGAAAACTTTCCTCCCACTGAGAACAGTCAGGGGATGTTCATAAGTTGACAAGTGTTTCAAAGGTGAATCCCGTGGTGTGAAAGACCTGCTAAGCGGGGATTTGCCAATAAAGAACTGCTCCAAGATCACCCAGTGCCTACCAAAAGTTAGTTATGACCTTAGTGGACGTGCCAAGGGGCAACTTGGGAAGGAAGAAAAAGCCACTTTAAAATATAATCTGGGGCACCCAGGTAGCACAGTTGGTTAAGCATACAATTCTTGATTTCAGCTCAGGTCACAATCTCAGGGACAAGGTCCAGCCACACCTTGGGCTCGGTGCTGAGTGTGAAGCCTGGTTAAGAGTCCCTGTCTCCCTCCCTCTCAAATTAATTAATTAATTAAAAATATATAATCCAAGTAAGACCACTGTGTATGCAACAAATACCTCCAAACAAATCCCTTAGCCATCGCCTTCCAGCCAGGGTGCCACCCCTTCAGGTGGCAATTTGGAGCCCACACTTTGACCAACAGGTGGGAAGCTTAGGTATCCTAATGGCTTTCTAGGTCTGGGGGCAGACAAATGGGCTGCAGAGGATTAAGCATGTTGTTAATTTGGCAACAAAATCAGAAGGAAAGGAGGAACATGACTAAGCTCAAGCCTTATGGGGTAGAGGAAAACTAATTCAGCAGCAGAGGCAGATTCAGAAACGTATAAGCCTGACCTGTGGACTCTTGTTGAGAGAAACTGGGGAGAATGTTAAGAAGATGGAAATAATGCTTGGCATAGAGTAGGAACTAGGCAAATCCAGGTGCAGGGGAGCCTGAAGCTTCTACAATTTGGGCAGCCCTTTTAAAGAAAAAATAAAATCACCAAAAGCATAAGGTTTATTTAGAATAAGAAGGGGCCTTAGGAAGACAAGTGAGGGGCTCTGACATTTAAGCTTCATTAACTTCATAACAAATGTGCTTCTGGAAGGACTCAGTCAATATTTAGTGGGGGGAGGGAAGGAGGGGGTTAGGACCCGTTTTAGCTCATGCTCTTTAATCCCTTTTCCACCCATTAATAAGGATCTTACCAGTGATTATAAATATAGACCAAATTCTAGATTGTAAGACACAACTGGCTGCCATTATGTGCTTGCCTTTCTGGGTTGGTTACTAGCTATAAAGTCCTAGTGCTTCCGGTTACCCCTGTTTTCCTTTGGGCAAGAACCCAAACTTAGTCAGTGTCTATTTCTTGTATATACATCCAGGCATGGTCAGGATTCTCTCAGACTTACTAGTGCACTTGGGAGAGGAGCAGACCAACAGATGTTAGGTCAAGTTACCTTCCCCTGGGTTCAGATTCAACCCCTCCTGATGTAAAGAATACCTTAGGCCCTTGGAGCACTCAAGTCTCACCAGGTAGGGCTTTCCAAGTTGAGGGTTCCCCAAGGTCATTGGGATCGTTTCCACATCCATTTGTTGTGACCTTCCCTATGAGGGCTGTGAATAGTCAACACTAAAGCCAAGGAGAGCTACTGCCCCAAGATTTCCTTGCCTCTGTTCTGAAATAGGACACTGAACTAGTTCGAGATCACCTATTCTACCTTTCCACACCTCCACCTTCACTATAACTTTCTATACTAGGTTTGAACTAAAAGGTTTATCCCTCTCTAGTATTTCTAGAGCTTTTGAAGTTTTAGCTAAGGATGATTTTATCACTTATACATTAGACTTTAGCTTAGTCCCAGAGTGGCTCCCCAGCTTGGGATCTCCCTAAATTCTGGTATATTGTAGATAGCTGCAGAAATATGAGCTGGGGTGAACTAGTTTATACTGTCATCAGTTCAGGACTCTCGCTTGTTGATAAAGGACAAAGGTCAAGAGTTAGAACTATAGGGGCGCCTGGGTGGCACAGCGGTTAAGCGTCTGCCTTCGGCTCAGGGCGTGATCCCGGCGTTACGGGATCGAGCCCCACATCAGGCTCTTCTGCTATGAGCCTGCTTCTTCCTCTCCCACTCCCCCTGCTTGTGTTCCCTCTCTCGCTGGCTGTCTCTGTCGAATACCTAAATAAAAAATCTTTAAAAAAAAAAAAAAAAAAAAAAAAAAAAGAGTTAGAACTATAAATTCCACAACTGATTGATAAGTTTGGAGGTACCCCCCCCCAGATTCTTTCAGGCATCTTGGGAGGATGCTGGAATGCTATTTTGGGTCTGGAGGTCTCTCCATCAGTCCTTAGACAGGATCATGGTAATCTTTGCTACCAGGGGGTCAAAGTTAAGCTCAAAATGTCTGCTGGCTCTGGGATTAACATGGAAAGAACCTTGGGGGTCCTTACGTTTTCTAGTCCATCCTGAAAAGTAGGTATGATGCGATAATAGGAAAAATGCAGGCAGTACTGTTAGTTGGGTGACTAGCAGGATTATAGTTTCAAGTGACCTAGCTATCCATGAGAAACCCTATGCTGTGGCTGAAGGATATAGGAATCAGCATTTGGTTTACGGCAGAGCCCAGCCAAATTCAGCATAGAAATTCAGGACTACTACGGGACTAGAGTGCTTGGCAGAGAAAAAGCCAATAAGCTAAGGCTAAGTTTAAGCCAACAAGCAGGGCTACACTGGCACCCAGGACGTAGCCTTAGTACAAGCAGTGGGTCTATTTACAGCACATTTCAGTCCCAGGCTCCACTGAAGTAAGGAAGAAGCTGAGATGCCTGCCACTTTCAGGCTCTCTCACATTTGGCTCAGAAACAAGAGCTAGCCTATGCCTACGGGAGGAAGTCATCAATGTATTTACCTGTGAATGGTTGAAGAAGACAGGAACTGACTTTAGCACAAACAGGTGGTCTGTGATAGAACTCTACTTTGTCTTGACCAGATATAGACTCCACTCAGGGGAGAGGAGAAAAGGAAGCTATCTGGGGGATAAATTGGAAGAAACTACAGGCCTAAACCTGAATGTGCATTCAGTGGTGGGAAAAGCCAGAGTAAACAGGGAGAATAGATTAGTAATTAAGAGGGAGAGGAGATCAGTATTCTTACATTGAAAGGTTTGTTTGTTTCTTAACTCTTGAGAATAAAAACTTCTTTAGCTCTGTGCAGTAAAATACTTCAAAAATATACTTCAAAATACACATATTCAAAATATTCATGTCCTTAAAAAATTTAATAATATATATTTTTTTCTCTATAGGAAATGTGTCCTCCCAATAGTATCAATGATGAAGGAAATGACATCATATTCTTTCAGAGAAGTGTTCCAGGACATGACGATAAGATACAATTTGAGTCTTCATTGTACCAAGGATACTTTCTAGCTTGTCAAAAAGAGAAAGATCTTTTCAAACTCATTTTGAAAAAAAAGGATGAAAGTGGGGATAAGTCCATTATGTTCACTGTTCAAAACAAAAGCTAGATATTAAAATTGCACAGTTTGAATTTTCCGAGTTTTTGTCTTTCAGAAAGGTTGTAAGACTTTGAGCCTATAAATGTAGTAATGAAATAAAATGAATAATGGTCTCAAGAGATACCATTAAGAAATGAATAACGGGCACCTGGGTAGCTCAGTCGGTTGAGTGCCCAACTCTTGATTTTGGCTCAGGTCATGATCTCACAATTGTGGGATCAAGCCCTGCCTGCAACTGGCTCCACTCACAGCATGGGGTCTGCTTGAGATTCTTTCTCTCCCTCTGCCTCTGCCCCTCCCCCTGCTCACATTCTCTCTCTCTCTCCCCCAAATAAATAAAATCTTTAAAAAAAATGAATAAAAAGGTTTCACAAAATTGAACTGACTCCTCCTTATCCAGGTTAATAAAATATTTGTATAACATTAAAAGAATGCGTAGTTTCAAAACACATTCTACATTGTTAGTTGCAACATAGATTATATTCAAAAGAAGTGCTTTCAATCTTTTGGGTTACTGATCCTAATGATAAAAGATATTGATAGCTGAACTTTCTGATTTTTTAAGAATATCATTAAAACCAAAAAGATTTTGTAGAGATCACTTCACTTGACTAATTTCTGCATTTCTTCCAAAGTCAGATTGATCCTGAATCCAGCAACGCATACAAAGGATTATACACTCTGATCAAGTGGCATTCAACCCAGGAATGTAAAGATCATTTAATATTATAAAAAGAACTAATGCAATATAACATATTAATAGAATAAAGGAGGGGCACCTGGGTGACTCAGTCAGTTAAATGTCTGCCTTCAGCTCAGGTCATGATCTCAGGGTTCTGGGATTGAGCCCCACATTGGGCTCCCTGCTCAGGGAGGAGCCTGCTTCTCCCTCTCCGACACTTCCCCTGCTTGTGTTCTCTCTCTCTCATTCTGTCAAATGAATAAATAAAATCTTTTTTAAAAATAGAATAAAGCATAAAAACCACACAATCATCTCAATAGATGCAGAAAAAGCATTTGACAAAATCCAATTCATAATAAAAATTCTCAACTTGAAAGAGCAGATAACTTCTTCAATGTGATAAAGGACATCTATGAGGGATGCCTAGTTGGTTAAGTGTCTGCCTTTGGCTCAGGTCATGATCCCAGGACCCTGGAATTGAGCCCCATGTTAGGTTGCCTGATCAGGAGGGAGCCTGCTTCTCCCTCTTCCCCCTGCTCATGCTCTCTCTCACTCTCTCAAATAAATAAATAAAATCTTTTTTTTTAAAAAAAGGACATCTGGGGCGCCTGGGTGTCTCAGTCATTAAGCGTCTGCCTTTGGCTCAGGGTGTGATCCCAGCATTCTGGGATCGAGCCCCATGTCGGGCTCCTCCACTGGAAGCCTGCTTCTTCCTCTCCCACTCCCCGTGCTTGTGTTCCCTCTCTCACTGGCTGTCTCTATCTCTGTCAAATAAATAAATAAAATCTTTAAAAATAAATAAATAAATAAAAATTTAAAAAGGACATCTATGAAAAACCTACAGCTGACATCATACTCTTTTTTAATTTATTTTTTAAATTCCTACATAATTAACATAGTGTTATATTAGTTTCAGGTGTACCATATAGTGATTCAACAATTCCATATATTACTCAGTACTCTTCACAACAAGCGTATTCTTATCCCCATCATCTATTTCACCCATCCCCCCACCCACCTCCCTTTGGTAACTACCACTTTGTTCTCTGTATTTAAGAGTCTGGATTTTTTGTCTCTTTTTTTCTGTGTTAGTTTGTTTTGTTTCTTAAATTCCACATATGAGTGAAATCATATGGTATTTGTCTTTGACTGACTTATTTCATTTAGCATTATAACCTCTAGATCCATCCATGTTGCAAATGACAAGATTTCATTCTTTTTATGGCTCAGTAATATTCCATTGTGTATATATACTACATCTTTATCTCTTCATGTATCACTGGACACTTCGATCGCTTCCATGTTTTGGATATTGTAAAGAATACTACAACAAACATCGGGGGGCATATCTCTTTTTGAATTAGTGCTAACATCACACTTAATGGTGAAAAAATAATGCAAGAATGTCAGCTCTTGCAACTTCTATTCAACATCATACTGGAGGTTCTAGCCTGTACAATCATAATAAAAAGAAAGAAAAGGAAGAAGTAAAACTATTTGCACACAACATGATTCTGTATATGTAAGATCCTAAGGAATAGACACATATGCACACAAACCCCTTTTAAAATTAATGAACAAGTTGAGCAAGGCTGCAGAATACAAGATTAACATATGAAAATAAACTGTATTTCTACATATGAAAATGAACAATCTGAAAATAAAAATAAGAAAACAATTCCATTCAGTATTAAGAAGAATAAAATACTTATGAATAAATTAAGCAAAAGAAGTACAAGCTTTATACACTGAAAATTTCAAAACAATGCTGAGGGATATTAAATATGATTAAAATAAATGGAGAAACATTCCATGTTCAATGATTAGAACACTCAATATTGTTAAGATGGCAGCTCCCCTGATATTGATCTATAGATTCAACTCAATGTCCATCAAAATTCCAGCAGGGTTTTTTGAAGAAATTGACAAGCTATATCTAAAATGAATATGGAAATTCGAAAGACACAGAATAGCCAAAAAATTCGGGAAAAGAACAAAGTTGGAGAGCTTTCATTTCCTAATCTTAAAATTTAATATAAGCTACAGTTATCTGAATGTTTGATACTAACATAAGGATAAACATAGATGAATAGAACAGATTTGAGAATTCAGAAATAAACCCTTATATTTATGACCAATTGATTTTTTACAAAGGCAGTTGATAGAAAAAGAGTCTTCAACAAATGGTGCTGGGACAACTGGATATCCACATGCAAAATGATGAATGTAGACCCTTACCTCACACTATATACAAAAATTAATTCAAAATGGATCACAGACATCAGTGTAAGAGCTAAAGCCGGGGTGCCTGGCTGGCTCAGTCAATAGACCATGAAACTCTTGATCTCAGAGTCATGAGTTCAAGTCCCATTTTGGGCACAGAGATTACTTTTTTTTTTTAAGATATTATTTATTTATTTGAGAGAGAGAGCACAAGCATGGGGAGGGGCAGAGGGAGAGGGAGAAGCAGACTCCATGCTGAGCAGGGAGCCTGAAGCGGGACTCTATCTCAAAACCCTGGGATCATGACCTGAGCCAAAGGCAGACCCTTAACCAACTGAGCCACCCAGGCACCCCCAGGGAAGAAAGAAGAAAAGAAAAGAAAAGAAAAGAAAAGAGAAGAGAAGAGAAGAGAAGAGAAAAGAAAAGAAAAGAAAAGAAAAGAAAAGAAAAGAAAAGAAAAGAAAAGAAAAAAGAAAAGAAAAGAAAAGAGAGAAAGAAAGAGAAAGAAAGAAAGAAAAAGAAAAGAAAGAAAGCTAAAGCTTTAAACCTTGAGTTGATGTCAAGAATTTGGGTTATGCAAGATTTTTTAGACACAATCCAAGAAGCATGATCCATTAAAAAAAAAAATAGTAGGGGCGTCTGGGTGGCACAGCGGTTGGGCGTCTGCCTTCAGCTCAGGGCGTGATCCCGGTGTTATGGGATCGAGCCCCACATCAGGCTCCTCCGCTGTGAGCCTGCTTCTTCCTCTCCCACTCCTCCTGCTTGTGTTCCCTCTCTCGCTGGCTGTCTCTATCTCTGTCGAATAAATAAATAAAATCTTTAAAAAATAAATAAATAAATAAATAAATAAATAAAATAGTAAATTGGACTTAATCAAAATTCAAAATTTGGGAGTGAAACTGGGTGAAGGATTATGAGACTGCTCTGCACTATCTTTGCAACTTCCTGTGAATCTTAAATTATTTCAAAATTTAAAATAAAAATTAAAAACTTGCAGTCACAAGACATTATTAAGAAATGAAAAGATGAGCCACAGAATGGGAAAAAAATTGTAAATCACACATATGGCAAAAATTTATATTCAGAATATACAAAGAACTCTTACAACTTAATGAGAAGAAAATCCAATTTTTAAATGGGCAAAATATTTGAACAGATATATCTCCAAAGATGTACAAAGGCTCATAAGCACATGAAAAGATGCTTAATATCATTAGTCATCAGGGAAATGCACATTAAAACCACAATGAGAAACCACTTCCTGTCCACTAGGATGGCTACGGTCAGAAAGTGTCAAGTGTCAGCAAGGATGTGAAGAAAGAGGAATTTTCATACACTGCTCGTGGGAATATGAAGTAGTAGAACCACTTCGAAAAACAGTTTTGCAGTTTCTTTATAAGTTAAATATAGATTTTTTATTGACCCAGAAATTCCTTTCCTACATATCTACTCTAGCGAAACAGAACATGTTCACACAAATATATGTACATTAACGTTCATGACACCATTATTCATAATAGTCAAAAGTGGGGAAAGCCCAGATGTCCTTCAACTGGTGAAGGAATAAACAAAATGCAGTATATCCATAATGGAATACCAACACTAATAAAAAAAGTAAAATACAGATACATGCTACAACATGAATGAACTTTAAAAACACTATGCTAAATAAAAGAAGCCAAACACAAAAGACTCTATGATTCTATTTACATGAAATGTCCAGAAAAGGCAAATCCATAGTGACAGAAAAGTAAATTCATGTTTGCCTTAGGGTGGAAATGGTGGAAATGTTAAGGGTGGAAATGGCGATTAACTGTCAAGAGATATGAAGGATCTTATTAGAGAGAAGAAAATGTTCTAAAACTGGATATGGTGATAGTTGCACATGTTGGGGAGGAAAAAATTTTACTCTGTCCTTCAAGTTTCTTCTAGCCAGTCTAAGAATTAAACTGACATGAGACAGTGTGATGCCTGGGTGACTCAGTCAGTTAAGTGTCCTGCCTTTGGCCCTGGTCATGATCCCAGGGTCCTTCTCAGCAAGGAGCCTGCTTCTCCCTCTGCCTGCCGCTTCCCCCTGCTTGTGCTTTCTCTCTCTCTCTCTGACAAATAAATAAATAAAATCTTTAAAAATAAATAAATAAGTAAACTGACATAGATTAACAGGAGAAAATCAAATTTCACTGCATATGTATGAGGAATCCACACAGAAATAACATACCAAAGGTAGTCCGAAAAAATGAGATATATCTGTCATCTGGAACTAAGGAGAAAGGTGTAGAGGTCTGGGATTTCAAAGAGAAGGAAAGCAATGCACAGGAAGATGAAAAAAGTAAATATTTGGTAAACAAATGTTTGCTGGGCCATTCAGAAACAATGGGACATAAGGAGGAATTTTAACAGACTGCTAAATTCCCCTCTGTGTACCACCCCTAGTTCATATTATACTGTAGTTATCCATGGAGATAGGTCCCTTCCTGGAGCAGGTCCTCTATCTAAATTCTTTTTACACAATTGGAGGAAAGTCAGAGTTTCTTCCTGAGTCTTTTGGGCCTTGATTGTTTTCAACTTAAAATAATCTGCATGCCAAAGTGGCACATTTTGGGGTGGCCTGCCCTTGGTCCCTATCCAACGTGCTAAATCTAAAACTAAAAACCATTGAATTGTATACTTAAAATGGGTGAATTTATGGTATGTAAATTATAACCTCAACAAAGTAATTTTTAAGGGAAAAAAGTCAGTTTAATCCAATTTTTATATTAATTTAATATTGTTTTTTTCTTTACTATAAAATTAAGACCTATTTATTACAGAAATTTTAGAAAATATTAAGGAACAAAAAGAAAAAAATTTAAGCCACCCATCCTTCCATCTTCAGATAATTATTGACATTGTAGCATAGATCCTTACAGTTTTTCTTTCTATAGGAATGCAAGCTGAAAAAACCAAAACAAAACAAAACAAAAAAACCCTTCCCCTTGCCCTGGACAGAATCTGGAAAACTTTTACAATGATCCTTTCAAAGTCAGACATGCAAAAGTAGAGTGTTTGCTGAGTCTGGACACAAGGATTGGAAAGAGCTGAATGGCTATGCAAAAGAAAAGAGGGAGCCTGGGAGGGAGAGTACAGGAGACCCCTAGCTTGAGTCCCACCTCCCCCACCAAAAAAACAAAACAAAACAAGAAACAGACCCCAAAACAAGGACTCCTGTGCAGGTCATTTATTTGAGAGGTGGTCCCAGGGAGTATGAGTGAGAAAGGGGAGGTGCAAAAGCTAGTGTAAGGTGTGTTGTCCCTGTGGGCCTGATTTGTCCAGAACCTCCTGAGCAGCTTACAGAAGCCTCCCCAAATTATTCCATGGAGGAAGGGACGCAGAGGCATTTCCCACCAGCTCCTGCATGCACTAGTGGAAGGTTGCCCCTGGGGATGCGCTTGGCTGGGCAGATTTATCTGCAGCAGAAAGTGGAAAGACCCTCAGCACACTCAGGGCAAAACTGTTAGTATGAGCTGCATGGAAATGTCTGTTGCAATTATTGCCGAAATCAGAAGTGGGCTGAAGAAATGTGATACAAGGCACTAGACTGGATCAAAACACCATGGAAAGAAGGTAGAGCTCAAATAGTAGAAATCACCAGAGGGCTTTTTAAAAACAGAGAAGCAGAATTTCCTTTTCTGTTGAATCTAAGATGCCACTGATTGTAAAATGCACCATTATTTTATGTACCACTAGGAAAGAAAAGACCCTGCCAATTAAACTATGACATGCCTTCAGTTGTAAGGCACATTCTTATTTCAGAGATATTGAAATGTGAAAAGTCGCACATTTTAGGATTGATGAATTACAGACACAATTTAACACTACTTGCATCATTCTAATGTAAATGATTCATCTCCATATACCTGAAATAGAGTCTGCTACATACAGAACACTTTGTGCAGCCACTTCTTTGTGGAAATTCGGGGAACAGCTGAATTTCAATCTGAATCAGTGTGAACAGAGGACTGACATGCTTTGGATATCAAGATAAGCACCGCTGGAGGAAGCAGGAGCTTAGAACCAAAGGGGGATCCTGTGGTCCTTTCAGGTTCTTTCAGGAATCTGAAGAAACTTTGGGAGTGATGAGGGAGTAGAAGGCTAGCTGAGGACAAAGCACAAGCTGACACCCTGCAACCTCTACACACACAGACAGACAGACAGACGGGTGCGCGCGCGCGCGCGCACACACACACACACACACACACACACACACACACTCTTGGGTGGGATAAGCATGACACGACATTCTTCCAGGAAGCTCCCAACTGTCTTAATGCTTTACTAGAGGGAAAAACAACCTTAACCTTGACAACGGCAAGGCCTCCAGTATCTTGTAGGTCCTCTTTAGCATATGAAAGTTCTTTTGAAAACCTCCCTTTTGTTTACCTCCTCCAACTCCCGACTATATAATCAGCCACCTCTCACAAGCCCGGGGCAGCAGCTCTTTCTGCCCGCGGGTCCTGTTCCCGTGCTTTAATAAAACCACCATTTGGCACCAAAGACATCACAAGAATTCTTTCTTGGTTGTCGGCTCTGGACCTCACCCCACTAAACCTCACCTATATTCCAAAACTACATCAAGAGGAACACTGGATTTTCCTCAATGGTGGGTAGTAAGGAGGGCACGTATTGCATGGTGCACTGGGTGTTATACGCAACTAATGAAGCATCAAACTTTACATCAGAATCAGGGGATGTACTGTATGAATGGGAGTCCATCTTAACCAGATCTCAATAGACAGCGAAAGTACTTTTTTAAAAAAACACAAAACTGAAATAATATTAAACAGATCTTTTATGTCCTTTTCCTCTTAATTATATTGTTATTTTTTCTTTTTTCTTTTTTCTTTTTTTTTTTTTTTTAGGGGGAAGGGGCAGAGGGCACAGGAGACAGAGAATCCTAAGCAGGCTCCGCAAGTAGCACAGAGCCTGATGGGGGAGGGGGAGCTCCATCTCTCGATCTCTTGACCCTGAGATCATGACCTGAGCCAAAATCAAGAGTCGGTCGCTTAACCGACTAAGCCACCCAGCGCCCCCTTAATTATATTGTTCGATCACATTTTTAATTGGGTAGAATCTGAAGTCAGTCTTTGCCATGGACCTGAGTCTTGGAAAAATAAATCTGATTGTGCATTTATTATCTTACGTGTAAACCTTCTTTCAATAAAATCAACATGCTTAAACCTTGTTATAACAAAATTTAAAAATAATGATTAAGAAAGTATGTAGTAATGAATCTGAGAACAGCTTTGTTTTACTATCCCTGACCAGTTGTGCCTGGCCTTGTCAGGTTTAAGGAACTGAAGGACTAAATGGTGCCCTTTTGTTCAAACTCCTTTGGTCTTGCTTATATTTTGACTCCTGATAATATAAGGTGGATATTTAGAAAGGTAATATGAAGTGATGAAATGAGAATGGGTTTTGGAGATGTGTAACCTTATTTTGGGTCTTGTCCCATAACCCTAGACTTTTCCCATAACCAAAGTACACAAGAAATGTATGCTTTGGACACATCTTTCTGAGGCTCAGTTTCCATATAAACTGGAAATGAAAAGAAATGTCCACCTCATTGAGCATTTGTACAGATTAAATGAGATATAAGCTCTCAGTGGTATTTGAACCTGGAATTGTCTGTTGCAATTATCACTGAAAACAGAAGTGGGATGAAGAAATGTGACCCAGGCACAGACTTTTCCATGTACCCTCTACCCACTTCCACCTGAGCTCACACGTGGGCACACACACATCTGTCAGAGAGAAACAGGGCCTTTTTCCCCACTTATCCCAGCCTGCTTTAGGTCATTTTCCCCCCTGCAGTGTGGAAACTTTATCACTCACTCTCAAGGAATAAAAACATTGCTGCTTTTCCTACCATTCTTTCTGGCTCTTAGACAAATGTTGCTTTTTCTCCTATCTTTTCCCAACACATGGGCTTTACAATTGAATAAGAAAACATCAGGTCATAAAAGCCTGCTTTATTTTGCTTGTTTGTTTTCCAATTTTAAACCCCTGATTTTGTTGCACAAAAGAAATCCAATTTAACCTGGTCAACAGCAAATAGCAACTCACAGTTTGCAATTTTGGTAAATCTACTTATGATTGTCTCTGGACCCACAAAATCCATATCGCAAAACAAAATCTCTATTCACATCTGAAGGCATGCTCAAAATTCAGTCTTTGACTTTTTTTTCCCCTCTACTGGTAATGTGTTTGCTCATGGATGGGCCCTCCCTTGAGTGGACCCTGTCTTTTGTCTAAGACCTAAATTAAGCATACACCACAGAGCTCAGTTCAGGAAACTAGAAAGTAAAAGCAGTCAAAGGTAGAGGAAATGATCAAATTTGGGGCAGGGTGCCAGGAGACTCCGCCCATCCCAAAAGAGCCCCTCAATTGACCTATATAGGAAGCACTTTCTCTTTCCGGCTCTTAGACTCCAAGATCGTCTTCAAGATATTTTTTAGAATCATTAACTCATTTTTTGTTAAGACACTGGGCAAAAACAAAAACAACAGGTGGAGACATTTCCAGAAAGTTCTCAGATACCATATTCTGAATACAGTGCCTTTTAAGACCAGAGGCACACATCAGGCAGAGCCTTGGGCCTTCCAAAGATGCCCTGCAACATGAAGGACAGAAAGAAAACACAGAGGGAAAGGAGGACTTCTGGTTGGCTGGTTGGTAGAAGCCTTCACAGAAAAAAATGCGATTTAAGCTAAACTTTGAAAGACAAGAATTTTAATAGACAAATGTGAGGAAGAGCTCTTTCTTCCTAGCATGTGAACCTGGATTTGCTGGAAGTTATCGCTGAAGGTCAGAGTGCTAACTGATGTAGCAGGTATGAGTCTTAGTCTGTAAACTCTGCTGGGTAAGAAACGCAACCTTATTTTCTATATTTTAATTTCTTTTCCCAAGTTCTCACTGTGCTGAGGCAGTGGGAACTTAATTTCAGTAATTGCTGGATGCCCCTCTTTCTCCATAGTTGTATCTAAGTTCCATAGGGTAAATAATACCAAGGTGGCAGCAAGGGGATGGGTATGGAATCTAGCCCTTGATCATTAGTGACAGATTCTGACATCTGCCAAGATGCCCATCATTCCCTCTCGGTCCACAAAGTTGCTACTGAGCAGTCCCTCACTCCTGTCCACAAAACCCTTTTAAGAGTATGGCTTTCTCCAACCAACTATAAGGTTGACTTTATTGGTTGCCACTCCAGGATCCCCAGGATCCCTTTCCATTATATAGCAGACAGGTGACTGCAGTGGGATTGACATAAACCCCTACCTCTCCCAACAAGTTCCACTGGTGGATCCTGATTGACTCTGGTATAATCTCATCCTTCTTGCCTTGATGGCAATTCCGTAGTCACAATGGTTCTTTTCAGGGGTAAGCACATGACTGAGGTTGGTCCAAACGGAAGCCCAGGACTATTTTTTCATGATTGGGAA
Source organism: Ailuropoda melanoleuca (assembly GCF_002007445.2). Lineage (NCBI taxonomy): Eukaryota > Metazoa > Chordata > Mammalia > Carnivora > Ursidae > Ailuropoda > Ailuropoda melanoleuca. The sequence goes on along the minus strand of NC_048225.1, from coordinate 8,611,143 downwards.
AAGAGAAGTTCCCTTTCTGAACAGGCAGATGTGAGGCCTGAAGCTGATACACACATTTTGCTGTTAGGCAGGAAGCCAGCCTAAGGACAAAGCCAACACCCATAAGAGAATAGCAAGGAACCCAGTGCCTAATCAAATCACTCCTACCTCTAAGCTTTATTACTGAACCAATAAAATCTACATATTATTTAAATCAGTTTGAATTGGATTTGTTGCTACTTCCATATAAAAGCATTCTAATGAATCCAGGCTACTTTGGTGATTCTCCTGGGTGCATTGAAAATATTCTGGTTTTTCTGGACCCCCCTGGGCTCAGAAAACTTTGAGAGGTTGTTCAGGTCATATCTACTAGATATACCATAAAACCATTTCTTTTTTACTATCTTTCTGACTCCTAGGGCTCTACCCAGAATAAGAGGAGGCATAGATCCCCTCTATTTCATATCTCATTAAGCTATCTGTGTGCATGTTGGGTGGTGGGGGTGTCAACTTGTACCCCTCCCTAAAACCCAGCCTGGTGGGAAGTCAGGTTTCTATGACCTACTCAACAAGAAAGGTCTCATTCGTTCCCCTCCCTTCCTTACCTCCTCCACTGCCATGGGCTTCCTTTCCAGGTTGGGGAGGGAGAGTGGGGACTGGTTGTAGGAGGGTAGCCTACTTGTCCAAACCAACTGTCTCTCTTCTGGGTCCTCTTCCTTTACTTGGTTGAATTGTTGATGGTGGTGGAAAGTGAAGGCCAAAGGAAACAGGACAAACCAGAAAGGAAAGGGGGAATCATCACAGGACAGTGCTTCCTGGTCAGAGGAAGGTCTGGGTCATAAATCAGTATCATATAAATGTTAACTTCCAAATTTATGTTTAAAGCCCAGACCTCTCTCCTGAACTACAGACTCATATATTCAGCTCTCTACTCACCATTTCTACTTGGATACCTATCAGACATCGTACCTTTCACTTGTCTAAAATGGAAACAATCTCTATCAGTTTCCTCCATTCATATTTGCCCCCCTAGCCCTAAACGTCCTCCAGACCATGATGTGTGGTTGAAGCCCTTGAGAGGCACCTTTTGTGGCATGGCCAAGGAAGAATCCTCCTAGAAACAGATCTTGTATGGTGCCCTCAGGCTTTTCTGCTGTTCTGTCCCCACTAACCCCTGCCTTCCTGCCAATGTTCTCATTGCTCTTGTCCCCTCAGAGCTATGCCTACAGGGTCCTCATGTCTAAGAATGACCTTTAAATCCACTTTCCGCAGTCACAGAGTTGACAGTGAACCTGCATATAACCACTGACTGATTAGGGTGCAGTCCTTAGCAAAAGAGAAATATAGGCCAAAAATGAACCTCTTACTCTATAGGGTCGTCCAGTCTGATGTCTGTTCCAGCACCACAGGGGTAGATTCTGATTTTGTGGGGGACTGAGGCCTATTCAATTGAACAGCCTCTTTAAAAAAAAAAATAGAACAGGGATGCCTGGGTGGGTCAGTCGGTTAACCGTCTGCCTTTGGCTCAGGTCATGATCCCAGGGTTCTGGGATTGAGCCCCACATCGGGCTCCTTGCTCAGCAGAAGTCTGCTTCTCCCTCTGCCTGCCACTCCCCCTGCTTGTGCTCTCTCTCTCCGACAAAAAAATAAAATCTTAAAAAAATAAAATAAAATAAAAAATACAACATTATGAACAAAAATCAAGTGCAAAGTGAATATTTATGTAGAGTAAGAGACAAAATCAAATAGTAATTTTTAAAAGCCAAAAAAATTCCACAAAAATATACAAATAAATAATATTAATTTTCTGAAACCCCTACATAATATTTTTAAGTATTTTAATATTTGTTAGTTTTTAAATTGACGTACTGTACAATTAACTTTGCTTTGGTGTGCAGTTTATGAATTTTCACAAATACAGATTGATGAAACTCTTTACAGTTTTTACAGAAATGGTTTACATTTTATAGTTAAAATGTAAAACAGCTCATCACAATGACATTCCCTCATCCTGCCCCTCTGTAGGCAAACCTACCCCTCAATCCATATCACCTGGAAGACACTGACTTGTTCATCTTCCATATAGTTTTATTTTCTCCAAAATATCTCACAAATGGAATCAGACACCATACAAATGAATTGGCTTTTTCCATTCACCAAAATGCCTTTGTGATTCAACCAAGTTTTTGCATGTATCCGTAGTTCAGATCTTCTTACTGTTGAATTCTCCCCAAAAGCCTGCTAATCCCCACCTTAGTTGATGGCAACTCTGTCCTTCTAGTTGTTCAAGCCAAAAACCTTTAAGTATCCCTTGACACCTCTTTTTCTCTCAACCCCACATCTAATCCATCAAAAAAATCAGGTTAACTTCTTAAAATATACTGAAAATCCAATCCCTTCTTAGCACCTCCACTGTTAGCACCCTGATCTGACACACATCATCTCTGAGCTGGGTCACTGCAACAACCAATGTAATACCTGGTCTCTGGGGTCCTTGCCCTTGGCTTCCCCATAATCTATTCTCGATATAACAGCTTAAGTGGTCCTTCTTTTTTTTTTTTTTTTTTTTTTTTTTTTAAAATTTTTTTTTTTTTTTTTGAAAAAGAAAGAGAAACCCGGCGAGGGGGNACAAGCAGGGGGAGTGGGAGAGGAAGAAGCAGGCTCATAGCAGAGGAGCCTGACGTGGGGGCTCGATCCCATAACGCCGGGATCACGCCCTGAGCCGAAGGCAGACGCTTAACCGCTGTGCCACCCAGGCGCCCCTTAAGTGGTCCTTCTGAAAACTTAAGTCAAATCATGAGACATCTATGCTCAAAATTCTGCCCAGGCTTCCCATCCCATCAAAATGAAAGCCAACGTCCTTGTAATGGCTTACAAGGCCCTATGTCACCTGGTTCTCCACTTATGTCTCTGATTTCGTCTCTTCCTTCTTTCTCTCCTCTATATTCATCTGGCCATTCTGCTTGTCAAGCAAGCATACTTCCACCTTAGAATCTACTTGCTTTCTTTGCTTGGAACTCTTTCCTTATAAACGTCCAGTGACTAATTTCCTACCTCCTTTAAGGCTTTGGTGAAATCTCTCTTTTCCAATGAAGCTTACCCTAGCTACTCTATTTAATACCATAACCTACCTATCTCACCTCCAGGCACTACTGATCCCCCTTATGCTGTATTTCTTTTCATCTACAGGCCCATCACCTTTTAATATACTATATAATTAACCTTGACACTATGCTATTGTTTATTATGAGATTCCTCCACAGTACGGTGACTCCACAAAAGCAGGGATCTGTGTCTTTATTATTCACTGATACATGCCAAGCACCTAGTGCAAAACTTAGAACGTAGCACGTGCTCCATATATGAATATAAAGGAGTAAATGAAAAAGGAAAAATATAGATTCTGGGACTTAATACTTTCTTGCAAGTGGAGCAAGTCAGTTGATAAAACACGTAAGTTCTCTGAGGGCTTGCAGACCCCGGTCAATAGTCTAGCTCTGAGTTGAGGAGCAGAGGGCAACACCTGTAACTTTTGATTTTGCCCATCACGTAGCAGTGGCTGGTAGTCTCAGCATTTTGTGTGGTTAAATACTTGCTGTAGAAGAGAGGCCACCAGCACCTGCTGGACCCCGGGCCACTGAGGAGAGCTGTGTAGTTGGTGCCTGATGTAGAAATCTAACAGAGTGGCCCTGGCTGGTCAGCATTCCTTTCCCACCTGTTGACCCCTCATATGCTCACCTTCCAGTATCCAGAAAGGCTACACCCCTTCTCTCCTGCACCCTCATAGGAATAGTTATACCCAGGTCAGCGGTAATGGAATCCCTCCCTATTGAAAGCCTATTATGTGCCAGACATTATTTCATTTGACCACACATATCCATGAACTGAGTTCCTAATGAAGAGGTTCCAAAAGCAGTACGGCAGGTGCTCACAAATTGCTTAAGGAAGCAATAACAACCTGAACTACTACACGATAAGGCAGAGTCTCCCTACTCCTCTAAGTAGAGATTAAGCCTGGCCCGCCTGCCCAGGTCACAAGCTTGGTCAGTCAGTGGTTTCACAAAGATAAGAGCCTAGTTTCCTGGTCCCTTGGCATCTTCGTGGTCTGACTGTCAGTCTTTGGTCTGCTACCTCACCTCTTCACCTCAGTGCTTTCCAGCCAGCTCATCAAGGTTGGAAGCCATGTGTTATATTCCTGCAGCTCATATGTGAGTTTTACCCACAGATAGAGGAAGACAAACCAACCTAACAAGAATCATTTGAGTGCCTTTCATGCATCCGACAAATACTTTTTTTTTAAATTTTATTTATTTATTCGACAGAGAGAGAGACAGCCAGTGAGAGAGGGAACACAAGCAGGAGGAGTGGGAGAGGAAGAAGCAGGCTCACAGTGGAAGAGCCTGATGTGGGGCTCGATCCCACAACACCGGGATCACGCCCTGAGTGAAGGCAGACACTCAACCGCTGTGCCACCCAGGCGCCCCCTGACAAATACTTTTATAAGGCACTATGATTCAGCAAATAAGAGAAACAGATCCCTGTTCCCGAGGAGCTAACATTCTAGCAGAGCGGGGAATGAGACTAGACACATTTTTTTAAAAAGATCAAACTATCAGATAGTGGAAAATGCTATGTGGACAATTAAGTGCTTCTACGAAGAGGTAGCAGTCAAAATAAGAACTGAAGGCCAACACAGAGGTTCCTATGCCAAGATTATGAGGAAGGAAGTATCTTGCAGGCAAAGAAAAGAGCTGGTACAAAGGTCCAGAGGCTGGAGTGAGCTTGGACTGTGTGAGGCAGAGAAAAAGGCTCTTGTGGCCAGAGGAGAGTTGGCAGAAGGGAGAGTGGCCATGGATGGGGTGGGAGGGGTGACTGGGTCTTGGTCAGAGGCTATGTGGACTGGGGTAAGAAGTGTGGATTGTATCTAAGCGCTAATGGAGGGTTTTCAGCAGGGGGATGATGTGGCCTGATTTATGACTCTAAAAGATCATTCTGGCCCCTGAAAGGAGCACGGAGTTCATGGGTAAAGGTGGAAGCAGGTAGATAGCTGGGAGGCAATGCACTAGTCCAGGTGAGGGATAATGATAGTGGCTGAAAACAGGGCAGTGGAGGGGGACAGAACTCTCAGATTCACGTGTGTTTTGAAGAAGAGCTGGCAGGAATTGCCAGTGGAGGGTAAGAGTCAGGAGGAATCCAGGAGGGCCCTCGGGTTTCGGTCTGACGTCACTGTGCTCACAGACACCTGGCTTAGCTAAACTTAACCTCTCAAGCAAACTGAGTACCTGAAGGGGATAGTTCACTGATGATTTGCTTTCTTTACAAAAACTTGTCCATCTACATTTACAATGGAGTTTTCCACGTGCAAAATCACAGACAGACAGCTTCAAAAAGGCCTCCAGACAGGCCTGATACTGATTACTGAAATGTCGCATTTGAAATAATGACCACAAAGGAAGTGTGTCTTCAATCCCTAAAGCCACTGGAAGATAAGCCCACTGTATATGTATTCGTAATAACATATACAACCAACACGATTACTTCTCACTTAAAAAATTATAAGACTGAAAATTAAATTGAAGCCCGTATTTTTCCAGATCCTTTAATTGTTTCTATAGAATTCAACATACAGAATAGACCCTGTTTATAACCACAATGCCACAAGTTAAAAAAAAAAAAAGGTAGAGGCTATTATCCCCATTGCACAGAAGAGTAAACTGAGGTGCAGAGGAAATAAAAGATGGGAGATCATGAAGTGAAATTTTTTTTTTTTAAAGATTTCATTTATTTATTTGACAGAGATAGAGATAGCCAGCGAGAGAGGGAACACACAGGGGGAGTGGGAGAGGAAGAAGCAGGCCCATAGTGGAGGAGCCTGATGTGGGGCTCGATCCCATAACGCCGGGATCACACCCTGAGCCAAAGGCAGACGCCCAACCGCTGTGCCACCCAGGCGCCCCATGAAGTGAAATATTTTGCCCCGAGATCACACTTTATTCCCCGGTAGTGCCAGACTTCCTTGCCCCTTGTTCGATCCAGTGCTCTTTCCATGATGCTGTAAGGTTTCCCCATAAACCACGACACTACTTACTAAACACCCCTAAGCTCCAAGGAGAAGAGAAAAATGAAGTTCAAGATAAAGAAACTAACTGAGCCCTTAGTAGAGGCATGCAAGCCAATATCCACAACACACACCAGAGAGACAGAAGGCAGGCACAATCCCCGCCCTCAAGAAATTTAGAATCAGAGAGTTAGTCATTAGGCAGATATTCTTAAGCACCAACAACGTGGCAGGCATTGTACTAGGTGCCTGGCATACAAAGATGAACCCGACATAATAACTGCTTTTAAGAAACTTTCTGTCTGTAAGAGAAAGAACAATGGGGGGCGCCTGGGGGGGCGTAGTCAGTTAAGTGTCTGCCTTCAGCTCAAGTCATGATCCCAGGGTCCTGAGATGAGTCCCACATCAGGCTCCCTGCTCAGCGGGGAGCCTGCTTCTCCCTCTCCTGCCCCTCCCCCTGCTTGTGTTCTCTCTCTCTCTTTCTCAAATAAATAAAAAACATCTTTTAAAAGAGAGAGGGGGCGCCTGGGTGGCACAGCGGTTAAGCGTCTGCCTTCGGCTCAGGGTGTGATCCCGGCGTTATGGGATCGAGCCCCACATCAGGCTCCTCTGCTGTGAGCCTGCTTCTTCCTCTCCCACTCCCCCTGCTTGTGTTCCTTCTCTCGCTGGCTGTCTCTATCTCTGTCAAATAAATAAATAAAATCTTTAAAAAAAAAAGAGAGAGAGAGAAAATAACTTAAAAATTATATATATACATATATATATATTTGAAAAATTAAAAGCAAATAAAAAAGACACTGTATACGGGGTCTATACTATACCAAAATCATCCATCAATTCCATAAATTCAGCTTTTAAAACTGGTTTATTTGGGTTTTTAAATCAGGGAGGTTTTTTGACATCTTGCAATTGATGAAAAGCAATTGCTTAATTTTTTTTTACTTTTACTAGTTATCCTAATTTTCTCATAATCCTGTAATGTTATATTATATATTATTATATTATATGTTATATTATATCATATTATGCCATAATTGCAGCTACTCATTCAAGTTATAACTTTCAGCGTTAAAATTATTTGTTCTGACAGTAAGTGTCAGACATAGCAACACTACATTAAACACGAAAAATGCTTATTAATGATAACGGTAATAACAGGGGAGCCAGTCAGCCAAGGCTAAACAGTGAACTCTTCCTGGAATTGGTGATTTTTAATCAGACTTAAGGTAAGAGACTTGTTTTGGTAAGGAAAAAGGGGAAACAATTACTACATACTGTCAACTTCTCAAAAGTGTCATCACGTGTGCTTTGTTTTGTTTTCAGTAAGAAGAATAAGGCTGGAGGGAAAAATCTATGTTCAGTGAAAAACTGCATTGTCTTTTCTACTGATATATAACATTCTATCATTTCCCAGTGTACATCATAATGATTTGATAAATAATATATTGCGAAACGATCGCCACAATACATCTGATTAACACCTGTCACCACACATAGTTGCAGAATTTTTTTGCTTAAGATGAGAACTTTTAAGATCTACTCTCTGAGCAACTTTCATATATGCAAAACAGAATTAATAACGATAGCGGCCATGCTGTACATTACATCCCCAGGACTTATTTATTTTATAACTGGAAGTGTGTATCTTTTGACTCTCTTCACTCATTTCACACCCCCCCAACACACACACCTCCTGCCCCTATGCCAACCACCAATTTGTTCTCTGTACCTATCAGCTTGGGTTTTGTTTTGTTTTGTTTTCAGATTCCACATAAAAGTGAGATCATAAGGTATCTGCCTTTCTCTGACTTATTTTACTTAGTGTAATGCCCATGAGGTCCCTCCATGTTGTTGCAAAGGGCAAGATATAATTCCTTTTTATGGCTGAGTAATTGTATATACATACCACTTTTTCTTTATCCACTCATCCATTGATGGACACTTAGATTGCTTCCATATCAAACTGCACTGTCTTGTTCTTGTTTTTGTTTTTTTTTTTAAGATTTTATTTATTTATTTGACAGAGAGAGAGAGAGCACAAGTTGGGGAAGCAGCAGGCAGAGGGAGAAGCAGGCTCCCAACTGAGCAGGGAGCCCTATGTGGCACTCGATCTTAGGACCCTGGGATCATGACCTGAGCCAAAGGCAGAGGCTTAACCTATTGAGCCACCCAGGCGTCCTTCAAACTGCACTGTCTTAAAGAGATTCCTTCAGTTATCTGATTCCAATTCCAAGGGAGCTATTTTACCTTTCTGTAATAACTTGTACCTAACTGATAGCAACACACAACTCTTATCTATAGACACTCCAGTTCTGTGCTGTCCAGCGGAAAAGAAATGGATTTCCCTTCTCTCTTCTGGAAAAACCAATTTTGCCACCGGTTGCACATTTACTTCAATATTCTTGATCTAAAAATGGCCTGTTCTTTGGATTCTCTTTTGAACAAGCTGTAATCTCTCCCTGATTCCCTCGCTGATGAGTAAAATAAAATCTCTAATGGGTGATTATCTTGATATCTGTATAAAAGTTTTGACTTTACCTTATTTTGAAAGTTATCTTTTAAGAGCATGCAAGGGAGACAGGCAATATAAGAAAGTGGGAGAAATTCAGGGAAAGAGGAAGAGACAAAGGGAAAAAGATAAGGCAGCTCTCTTGTAAACTCTCAGGGAATAAATTAGAAGCCAGGTCTCCTGAGGGAGTCAATCCAATACAAACTTTTCTTTTTTCACATCTGTTGTTCTCTTGAGTTGTGGCATTAGTATGTGCTGGGAAAAATATAATTAAGAACAAAATCCCCCAATCCAGAAAATCTCTCCACAAAGGAAGAGAAAGAAAACAATCTTATACTGAGTAAGCATCAAACCAGAATGCGATGCACGTCCCAAGCAAGCCACTAAGAGATTGCAAACATGGAAAGAAATTCCATCCCCTTACATAGCCGAGCAGGTACAACCCATCACATACACATTCTCCAGAGAAACAGTACGTAGTCCTCAAGTAAGAGGATGTGATGGCACCATGTATTACACGTAGTTCATCCGAAATTCACCTGGTAATTGGGGTGACCATCTGTGTTAGTTAATTGGTTTTATACGAAGAAAAAAATAAAATTCCGTTTTTATGACAGGAAGTAGTTTTGCAACTGGTGGCTGAAGCTAGGCTCCTACTGGCACAAAGACACTGGGAGATAGGGGCACTATTCCCAAGGGGGCCCCAGGTCCTTCAGAAAGACATACCTGGGTCATAAAGCTGGCCAAAGGTTTACTTCACTTTTAAAACGAGACAAAGAAAGACTTCACAAGTTTTCTAAAGTAAATGCTCTAAGAAAAGGGAGGGTGGGCAGTGTCCCTTCCCTTATTTTTAACAGGGAGAAATAAGCCTCTGATTCTAAATGTGTATTTGCCCTTCCGTGTGTAAATCATGACTCAGTGTAACTGCAGTATTCAAGGGTTGGAGGTGTGAACAATGCACTCCCCCAAAATGGAACGCTCAGCCCCCCAAGGACAAGTCCAGTTCAGTCTCCTCGAGACTCTCTGCTTCCCATAAGCTTCCTGGAACCCTGTGTGAGTACAGCACCCAGAGAGAAAGAGAGACTCCAGCCCCCTTGACGTTTGTAGCTGAAGGATGCCTGCGTCACCACCACATTCGTTGTTCCTGGAAGGGTCACTATGGGACCTAGTGTCACAGATGCCTGGAGGAAAGTCTGAGGGACTTTCGATCTGCTGCTACAGTCTAAACGAGAGGGTTCCTCGAGAAAGGATGAGCAAGTGCCTCGCTGTGAAGTTCAGTCAGTGGCTCTGAAGAGGACAGCTCCTTTGATGCACCTACTTGCCAGGAGGTAAGTCTGCCCCGGTAAAAGCGAATGCAGGGCACGCCTGGGTGGCTCAGTCAGTTGAGCATATGACTCTCGGTTTCGGCTGGTGCATGATCTCAGGGTCATGATCTCGGAGTCTGGGATCCAACACCCCCATCAGACTCTGCCCTGAGCACCGAATCTGCTTGAGATTCTTTCCCCTCCCTCTCCCCACCCCTGCTTCTCCTGCTGCTCTGGAGCGTGTGCTCTTTCTCATAAATAAATAAATAAATAAATAAATAAATAAATAAATAAAATCTTAAAAAAGGGGGAGCCTGGGTGGTGCAGTCGGTTAAGTGGCTGCCTTTGGCTCAGGTCATGATCCCAGGGTCCTGGGATCAAATCCCTAATCGGGCTCCCTGCTCAGCAGGGAGTCTGCTTCTCCGTCTCCCTCTGCTGCTCCCCCTGCTTGTGCTCTCTTGCTCATGCTATCTCTCTCTCTCAAAAAAATAAATAAAATCTCTTAAAAAAAATTAAGAAAGAAAGAAAACAGAGTGAGGCCAGGTTCCAGCACTAGGTACCTCACAAACTGAGACGTGAGCCCTTCTCCGGCTCCTTTTACAAGCACAGGGGCCAGTTCACCAATCCCCTCTCCAGCCATCATGGTTACTCTACAGCAGAGAACTGGAACTCCCAGCCTCACCTGCCAGAAGTCTTGGACAGCGCCATCCAGTTTCCCTCCTGCTAGACTCCCTAATGGCGAATGTTGGAGAGAGAGAGGTTGGACTTTTAAAGAAGAGGTTCCTGAGTTCCTCGGATAGATTTCCTACCTGCTCCTCAGAACCATGCACATTATGAAATTGGGAAGGGGGGTGGGAGGCAGGGAATACAGTAACAGTCTTTTCCTAGGACAACAGAGAAAAAAGTCACAATTCTGTAGTCACAAAAGGCCAATCCAGTGGTTTCTTTGGTTAATTTCTGTGGTGATACACAGCCTCCACTTACAAGTCAAGAAGCAGCATGATCTGGGGCGCCTGGGTAGCGCAGTCATTAGGCGTCTGCCTTTGGCTCAGGGCGTGATCCCGGTGTTATGGGATCGAGCCCCACATCAGGCTCCTCTGCTGGGAGCCTGCTTCTTCCTCTCTCACTCCCCCTGCTTGTGTTCCCTCTCTCGCTGGCTGTCTAGCTCTGTCAAATAAATAAATAAATAATCTTAAAAAAAAAAAAAAAAAAAAGGCAGCAGCATGATCTTAAAGTCTTGCCTTACCAGGCATCCAGCCGCACTCACAATTAACTGGCTGAGAACTGGAGAAATAACTTCTCCATGTTCTCAGTAAAAAAATTCAGGTTTGAAATTAAAGTTTACTTTTCCCCTGAAAGGAGGAAAAGAAATGGGGTAATTTTTAGAAAATAACTTTGAAAGCCTGAGACAGGTAATCAGATGAGTAACTAGTCCTACTGACACGCTATCTCCCTGCCCCCTCGCTTTCTTGAGAGCACAAGACTGCTTCATTCCAAAATACCCCAAAGTAGAATTAAAACATCGTTTAGTTGTTGCATGGCTCTGAGTCCTTTTTCTTTTCTTTTCTTTTTTTTTTTTTTTTTAGGATTTTATTTATTTATTTGACAGAGAGAGAGCACAAGCAGGCGGAGTGGCAGAAGCAGGCTTCCCGCTGAGCAGGGAGTCCAATGTGGGGCTTGCCCAGGGTCCTGGGATCATGACTTGAGCCAAAGGCAGACGCTTAACCAACTGAGCCACCCAGGTGCCCCTCTGAGTCCTTTTCGTAATCATCTTCCCTTGTCATTGGATATTACAATAGTCCTAACATTTCACACTTTCTTAAAGTATATAGAGGAAAAATTCAAACTAAAATGGGTAAGTACTGTGATTCTCCAACTCAAAGCGGCGATGTGAATGCCAGAGGACTACTGCCTTGACTTGAAGGTGCTAAGTTGAGCAAGGGGTGTGGGGATTTCCACTCAGTTTCACAGGAAATGACCTGAAGAGAAAGTTTTACTTGGATTAAGCAGCTCCACTGCCCCTGTGACCCATCTTGGTTCTTAAATTTCATGGGCTCTGCTGACTCACTTCTCTATTTAAGATGTTTATCACCCAGGAAACAACTTACGCCATCAGAATCCATTTCCACTTTGAACGATGCCAAGTTTACAAAGCAACAGGGGAAAAGCTTAATTCCTTATGTGTAAGTTACAACATGAATGCCAGCAAAGCAGAAAAAAGTTTCACCTTTTACAGGAATCCTTTCCTTCTCTGGCATTATTGACCACAGTTCAAAAGTGAAGAGGGGACAGTTGACTGAGGGGACTGGGCTCCTGTTTGTCTGAGCCTTGGTGGGATTAGCAGGGGTTGTGGAATGGGCTTCAAGTTCAAAGATCAGATCCTTAACATTTGCCCAGTTATCCAGTACAGATTAAGTTCTGGCTATGCTCTTCACACACTAATTTATAAACCAAAATGTCAATTTATTCAGTTTGTATCCATTCACATACGTGTCTCCACCCACAGACACAATAAAACTGGTAAAATTCCAGGGTCTACTGGGCAATGTAATTCACTTCCAAGTTAAAAAAAAAAAAATCTATTTAAAAACCAAACCAGGGGCACCTGGGTGGCTTAGTCGGTTCAGCGTCTGCCTTCAGCTCAGGTCATGATCCCAGGGTTCTGGGATGGAGTGCCCTGTTGGACTCCCTGCTCAGAGGGGAGTTTGCTCCTCCCTCTCCCTCTGCCCCTGCCCCCGCCCCCTCCCCACCTCTGCTCATGCTCTCTTTCACACGGTCTCTATCAAATAAATAAATAAAATCTTTTAAAAATCAAATAATAAAAAAATCAATAAAAATCAAACCATTATAGGAAGTTTACTTTTGAGTATCGTATCCTGCTATTGTCTTATGTGCCTCCTCACTGAGCTTATAAGCTCCTGGAGATCAGGAACTGTGTCTTTTTCATCTTTATATCTCGAGGGCCCAGCACAGTGCCTGGTACGTAGTAAACATTTAAATATTTTTAAATGTATGAGTAAATGAGTAATAAGGATGTATGTGAAATCTCTTTGCAAAGTGTAAGGTACTACATGAACAAAGAATTACAATTATGAATAAGCATTGGTGCCATTAAGCTACAACAGACAAATGTACCCACATAGGCGCAATGGAAGCATGAAAGCAGACACTGGGAAGCAAGTGAAGATCACAGGTATAAAAGCAAGATAAATGTTGGGGCACTTGGGTGGCTCAGTGGTTTGAGCATCCAACTTGGTTTCAGAGTTGATCTTGGGGTGGTGGGATCGAATCTTGGGATTCTCTTCCTTTCCTCTCTCTCTGCCCCCCTCATTCTTTCTCTTTCAAATAAAAATAAATAAATCATTTTTTTTAAAAAGGTAGATTAATGTCATGAAAGTTAATGTTTTAGATAACATTTTAAGAGAGATAAAGTATGAGAAATGAGGTTCTAAAGCATTTTAAGTGATCAAAATGTAAAAATGAACTGAAGTGAACAGAGAGAAAGGAAACCCAAAAACTAAATCTTAATATCTCTGTACCATGTGTTCACCAACTTAGAAACTCAGGTTCTACACCTAATAAAAAACTGGGCAATGTCTCTAAAGGAGATTTTTGAAAATTTTTGTTTGCATTTCTTTTATCTTGGGGGTGGGGATGAGAAAAAAACAAAAATATGGGTCAGTCAATGAAAATTTTCCAGAGTACTGTCAGGCTCATTTTAGCCTAGAAAAAAATAGAGATCATACTGCCTGTCTTTAGGTGCCATGTTGAGTATGTTTGGGTTAAAATGTACACTGAAGGGGCGCCTGGGTGGCACAGCGGTTAAGCGTCTGCCTTCGGCTCAGGGCGTGATCCCGGCGGTCTGGGATCGAGCCCCACGTCAGGCTCCTCCGCTGTGAGCCTGCTTCTTCCTCTCCCACTCCCCCTGCTTGTGTTCCCTCTCGCTGGCTGTCTCTATCTCTGTCAAATAAATAAATAAAATCTTAAAAAAAAAAAAAAAAAATGTACACTGAGGGGGCGATAATCTATAGTTGTCAGACCCTGATCTGGCCAGAGGAATATTTTGATTTTCTTAACTTACTACTTAAAACAAAGAAGCTAAAAAAAAAAAAATTCTCGAATTCCCTAGGCCGCTAAGTCATAGGAAGAAATATTCCAATGATAAATAAACCCCTTGGGGCGCCTGGGTAGCACAGTCGTTAAGCGTCTGCCTTGGGCTCAGGGCGTGATCCCGGCGTTCCGGGATCGAGTCCCACATCAGACTCCTCTGCTGGGAGCCTGCTTCTTCCTCTCCCATTCCCCTGCTGTGTTCCCTCTCTCGCTGGCTGTCTCTCTGTCACATAAATAAATAAAATCTTTAAAAAAAAAAAAAAAAGCCCTAATTGTGTTATAACAGCCTTGAGGGAGAGGAGCCAGTGATAGTCATAGTTTGTGGGTGGGGAGAAGGTGCCCTGGCCACAAGCCTGGCGGGGCCACCAACACAGGTGAGTCATGGTTCAGGAGGCACCATTAACTCAGCATCAGCCAGCAGTCACATCCATCTGCTTTAGGGGAAGAATATTCAGACCTGAAGCAGGACAACTGATGGCTAATAGAAAGTACCACTTCTTTATTCACAGCATCCTGATTTCCTTTTATGTATATGGTATTAGGGGCACCTGAGAGGCTCAGTCAGACAAGCGTCCAACTCTTGATTTCGGCTCAGGTCACGATCACAGGGTTGTGAGACTGAGCCCCATTACGCTCTGAGCTGGGCGTGGAGCCTGCTTAAGATTCTCTCTCTCCCTCTCTCTCTGCCTCTCTACCCCATTCACACTTCCCCTCTTTAAAAAAAAAAAAAAAAAGATTTGGTATTAAAAAAACAACAACAACCTGGTACTGGTAAAATACTGACATAGGCCAGGAAAGATTTGGATAAACTAATCCTGACATCCTTTAGCAACAAAATCCCTTTCTTCCCACTAGAAGGAGCAGTGTTCTTGCTTCTGGTCCAGTCTCCCTCCCCTAAAAGTCGCTCCTCCTCCAGCCCAAAAAGAAAAAAATCATACCTGTAACTATTTTTTGTTTTCTTTGCCTTTAAGTCACACGAATCTCAAACAAGAACAACAACAACAAACAACCGGGCAGAAAGTTTGGGGAAACTAGTCCTTGAGTATAGCCCTGGTGTGATCTGAAGTTAGGGGAGGAAGCAGGGAAAATCTTACTAGGACAGCATATTTTTAAAAAGTCACAAGTGCTCATGTCTTTGATTAGCTGAGAACACAGACAACCAGGCCACAGCAGTAAGACAGAGATGGAACGTCGTCTCAGGGCAGAAGCATACAAAGGCACAACTGCTACGGATTGGGAATGAGGCCCGGACATGAGTTTACCAGTCTGCCCTCCAGATTACACATTTTAAGGGAGAGTTCAACCATCATGCCATTGGACAGAAATCAGAACCACAGGAAATCCCCACGCACTCTGCCTGGTAACAAGCACTAAAAAAAATCTAAATCTAAATAGGTATCACTCTGTTCAGAGTTGAGAACAGAGAAAAAAAGGCAGCAAGGAGACTACTAGAAAACAAAACGAAACAAAAGGAAACAATAAAATAAGAGAAAGGAAAAAGTATTCCAGAGATTCAGAAGCTTCAAACACACCTGAATAATTTTTTGCTGGAGACAGAAAAAAATTATAGAAAATGGATGGGCATTTTAAGTGGAATTGAAGAAGATGTGAATGTACAGAAGTAGAAAAACAGAAGAAAAAAGATGAGCAAAATTTTGATAATTGTGGAAGATGGGTGACAGGTATTTGCATATGTTTGTTTTTGCTTTGGTAAGATTTTATCCATTTCTTTGTCAGACAGAGAGAGAGCACAAGCAGGGGGAGAGGCAGGCAGTGGGAGAAGCAGACCTCCAGCTGAGCAGGGAGCCTGAGGCAGAACTCCAACCCAGGCCCCAGAGATCATGACCTGAGCCGGAGGCAGATGCTTAACCAACTGAGCCACCCAGGCGCCCCTTCTTTGTTTTCTTTTTTGTTCTGTTTTGCTTTGTTTTAAATTTTTATAGCAATGGTTTTTAAAAGTAAAGATCTATTAGAGATCACAAGTTCTGTGAAACTGCAAAACATTACATACATATGCAAAAATACTAACTTCATTTCAATAAATGAGTTATATGAGTAAGAAAACATAATTTTGAAAAATCCCATTTATAACAGTAAGAAAGAACATAGTGGGAATAATCTAATTTAGGTAATAAAAGCTACTCAGACAAAAATGATAAAACTTATTTAGAGAAATAAAGGAACCCGGAAACACATGGAGACCTACGCACGAACAAGACTAAAATGTAGTGAAGAGGACAATGCTTTCCAAGTTCGTACACGGATTTTACCCAATACCTGAAGTGGTACTGTGTGAATGCGTACAGGTTAAATTTTCTCTTTCACACACTTCTTTGCCATAACATTTCTTTTAAGCTCTTGAGCCTTATGTACTAACTCTATTTTTAAAATTTTCTGTTTTATGATGTCTTGGCATCTTTGGGGAGCCTTGCTAGCTGGGGAGAGTCTGCCCTTTAGGACCAGCTAATTCCTAAAACAGTGAACAACTTTCTGATGGGCCCCCCTTTCCTATGGAAACCAACCAATCCAAGCCCATGCCCCCAACCACGTCCTGTGTCGAGCTCTCACACACAAAGCCAGGACTTCCCCTGCCCTAAATCAACCGAGGGCCAGACACCAGGCAAGCAGGGATGGCCCTCTGCCCCAAAGCCTGTCGGATTTCCTCATACTATCCAATCCTCAACTGTGTGCCCTTCCTGGCCTTTCTGGGCCTTGCCTTTCCTTAGAAAGCAGAATAAGGGCCGTGGCCTTTATCTTCCCTTGCTCCTTTCTGTCTCCTAACACTGGGGCCTCCCCCTGTGGCCCTGCGTGGCATGGCAGGCCTGTTACTTATAAACGCAACTCTTCTCTCAAGGGCATTGACCTCCCCGTAGTTTCACTCAGTCGTTTTTATAAATTAGGAGCTGAGCACACACCATCTCATTTTTCTGCATTCTTTGGCCATGATGTCTAGCTGCTTTGTTTTGTTTTAATGTCTAGTTTTCATGTCAGAAGCAGCTGGTAGTGCCAAAAACAATGATGTACAAGGTCACAGTTTTGCGGATCATCTGCGGATCCCGCATGGCCGCACCCCGCCTCAGGTCTGCACCGCCTCCCACACACAGGTGCACGTGCTCACTTGCTGATGCAGACAACAGAGGCTCGGAAGCCACAAGTCCCTTTCTGATCACTCAGCATGGGCGAGGCACTGTGTTCAGGTCAGGGGTGGGGATACACAGGCAGCTGAGACCTGACCCCAGCCCTTCACAGTGTCACAATCAAGCTGGGTGAATAAAGCATTTCTAACTGTAGTAAGTGTGAATTGAACTTTTGCTTTCGCATCCTTCTGAGGGGTCTCCAAGAGAGCAGTTTCACAGTCATAATGCTGAGACTGAAGTCCCATCTGTAAAAGTGCCTATTTATTTTTCCAGAAGAAGGAAAAAGAGCTATTGAAATGAGAAGCAGGTGTTTTCTGAGAATGAATAAAAGAACCCTGTATAACTAAATTAAATCAAAATGGACTATAAAACTCTCTAGTCAATTAAATAAGTTAGGAAAAGTAAAAAACAAAAAGATGAAAAGACACTGGTGGCAGCTACGTGTGCACAGAGTTCTGGAGGCCGGTGGACAAGACAAGAGGTGGAGGGAGAGCTGATAGAGACGATGGGGAAGGCAGATTGGGACAGGCGATGCCAAAATATGATAACGTTTTTACTTTAGCCTCTGATCGCTCACACACCTTGCAACCCTACACCTCTCACCAGAAGCTTCACTTTCACTACAACTATTAGGGCATCTTTCAATGGGCTGGCCTGGGAGCTTTGCTTTTAGCCGGTTCCTTCTTACACTAAAACTTAAAAACGCTGTGTGGGAAAATGAAACACTGTGACTCCCTGTTTCTGTTCTTCTCCTTGGATTTACTTGTGAACTTACTCATTTTACGGCCCTTTACAGTTTGTATCACAAACTTTCACTTACCTATTGATAAGTGAAAAGGGTTCCTGTACCCCACCAGATTATGAGTCCCTGGGGTGCAGGAACTCTCCTTTTTCTGTGAATATTTACACGTATGTTGAGCAGAACCCGACAGGATATGAAGGACTCCAACTCTGCTTTCTCACGGGGTCCTCAGCAAACTCATGTTTTCACATTGCCTGTTTTTCTGCCTGCTTCACTGACACTTCATCCGTCGTGTTATTAAGCTTTCTCATCTTTGGTAATCACGTAAGTGCTATGGTATCTAAGTGAGGTTTTAATTATTGTAAGTATTATTATTAAGTAAAGATGTTGCTATGTCCATAGACTTAAAAGCCATGGGTCTGGCTATTACTCTTGTTCATTCTTCTATAGAGTTGTTTCGATTTCTTACTGATTTGTTTTCTAAGACAACACTTAGTTAATCTGTAAGCCTCTCCGTTAAAATGATGTTTAACCCATTAAAAGGATAGTTTCAGAGTCAGGTGGCTCTATGTTTAATTCCTGGCTCTGGGTATTTGCATCATCTCTAAAACAGGGATGAAAATAACACCTCCTCACTCTTACAGATACACAGAAATGCCATGAGTATTAAGAGAGAAAAGTAGCAGTGTACCTAGTATATAATTATAGGTAACACTTGATGTTTACTATCATTATTAGAAATAAAAACAGTAACAGGGTACCTGGGTGGCTCAGCCAGTTAAGCGGCCGGTCATGGTCTCAGGGTCCTGGGATCCAGCCCAACCTCAGGCTCTGCGCTCAGTGGGGAGTCTGCTTGAGATTCTCTCTCTCCCTCTCGTTTTGCCCCCACACCAAAATAAATACATTAATCTTTTAAAAAATAATAACAGTAACATAGTAATGAAAGATTATGCTGGTACAGCATTTTTAAATGTTCTAAGTATTTTAACATCTTTTATACTCTTCCTAACAATCCTGTAAAGTAGGTAGAACTTTGCTGAAATAATGTCTCACATATCCTCTCTAGACTAGAAGAGTAAATCAAGTTGTAGGTGAGGTTTTTAGGTCAGACAGGAGAGAAGACAAAGCCCAGGTAGGTTAGGTCTAGGAGCTAATTCAAATCACACCTTGTAAGTGATGGAAAAACTCAATACACAAGGCTAAGCCTGAATGGACAGGGGGTTTGCATAGTGTAGTCCAGGTTTTCTTGAACAATATTACAAGCAATGTAGAAACTCCAAGTCCCCAAAGGTTTCTGTAAATTCCTCGGAGGCATACATTCTCATGGTCACTTCTTCCTCCAGTGAATTGGTACACGGTACAGTTTGTGGATCATCTAGGCATCTAACATGTGCTCTGAAATAAGGATATTGCTTTGACCCCGATAGAAATTTACTCCTGATACAATTTCTAAAATAAAACTCTCAACACTCTTGTTAGACATAGTAGATATTACTGAAAAGCTGTGATAGACAAAAGAACGAGTTACCTTGTGAAAACGCAAAAAAAAAAAAATCTTCAAATTATACATGGACACCCTCGTCCACTTTTGGGTCAGTCCACAATCAGGAATTTTTTTCACTGGCTGCTATACTCTCATGGTCCCCCAGATCCCAGCCTCACTCCATCTTGACACATCTTTTCTCATCTATCCCTCTGATCGCTCCTCTTTCCCAAATCCCTTCCTGAATTAGTTCTAGGAACTTCAAATTCTTACTCTGTTTTGCAGAACAATTTCGTTCCCCTCCATCTCTACCCCCAAACTTGGGCTTACATCTGCACTGACCAATCCATAGCATGCTCAGAGCAAAACAAAATTTTCATGTAACTAATGTTTTCGGAAGACTTTTTTGTGTGTTTGCCTCATTCTCTCAGTTGTGGTTACACAACACATTTTTTTCCCTCCATTACATCATCATTTAAAATTTCATAGAGTATCAACGTACTTGTCTCCATGTCCATCCCCAGTGCTCAAATGTTAACTGAGTAAGTGAACGCATATTCTGGAGAATGAGGATGAAGCATCCAGATTACAACACTCTTTGGTCTGAAAACAAAATTTGAGATCCCCAGACTATGTCTACTCACTACTGAAGCCTACCCAGCTAATTTCATCAAAGAATGCAGAGCAGGAAGAGGCCAACCCCAGCAGAATAAAACACACACTACCTATGCAGTGCTGTTTTATTATTTTTAATCTATTTTTTCTGATTGGAATAGATGTTTATTACCAAAAACCAAACATCATAAAAATGTATAATGTAATCACTGATAATAGTACAGCAAACACACACACGATTTTCCAAGCAAAATTGGAATCAAACTATAATAACCACTGCACTGTTTTTAATTAAATGTAGAAATACATCTTAACGTACACATCTTAACTTTAAGGTTAAATGATTTTATGATGTTTGTGCTTTGGGAGGAAGACAAACTACAAGTAATATTCTACTAAAATTATTCCTTTAAGTCACATTGCTCTAAGTGTTAGATTATATCCAGACACATGACAACTATATATCATCTTCGCTGAGCTATAGACACTTCTTTAATGAGCTGTGTTAGCCCAAAAAACAATCCAAACCATTCAGGCATGGTAAAAGATCTACACGCGTTGTCATTTCTTTGATGTGTAAACACTTCTTTAATGAGCTGTGTTAGCCCAAAAAACAATCCAAACCATTCAGGCATGGTAAAAGATCTACATGCGCTGTCATTTCTTTGATGTGTTAAATAGTTCGTATTTGCTGTGATGTAGCTGAAACTAGGATCTGCAATTGAGATGTAAGCCTTTTGTCAAATCCTCCCCTCTGGGGCTCCTAGGTGGCTCAGTTGATTAAGCCTCTGACTCTGGATTTCAGCTCAGGTCATGACCTCAGGGTCCTGGGATCAAGCCCCAAGTGAGGGTCTGTGCTTGGTGCAGAGCCTGCTTGTCCCTCTCCCTCTGTTCCTTCCCCCACTTGCGCTCTCTCTCTCTCTCCCAAATAAATAAATAAAATCTTAAAAAAAAAAACAAAAACCTCCCCTTCCTCATATGCATTGTTGTTTAAGTTGGATGGACACCTAGCTCACTTATTTTAAATCTTTCCTTCCTTCTGTTATAAGGCTATGACCGGCATCTAAGGAGGTCTTTGACTGCAAGAAACTAGTTTTGCTATATACAATTTTTTTTTAAAGATTTTTATTTATTTATTTGCCAGAGACAGACAGCCAGCAAGAGAGAACACAAGCAGGGGGAGTGGGAGAGGAAAAAGCAGGCCTCCAGCGGAGGAGCCTGATGTGGGGCTTGATCCCAGAACGCCGGCATCATGCCGAACCGAAGGCAGATGCTTAACGACTGCGCCACCCAGGCGCCCCATGCTATATATTTATTTTTTTAACTGTATAATATCTATTATTATCTAATTTCCACTATAACTCATTCTTTGACCTATGAAGTACCTTAAGGTACCTCCCTTACTTTACAAATACATCACACTGGAGATTGTTTTGGCTATCTTTTTCGTTATGAAATTCTGATTTTAGTGCATAATGGTCAGAAAAGGTGATCTGGGGGTGCCTGGGTTGCTCAGTTAGTTAAGTGTTCAATTCTTGACATCAGCTCAGGTCTGGATCTCAAAGTCATGAGTTCAAGCCCCATGTTGGAGCCTACTTAAAAAAAAAAGAAAGAAAGAAAAGGTGGTCTGTATGATAACCATTCTTTCATATTTACTAAGGCTTTTTTGTAGTCTACACATGGTCATATGTCTTCTTGAAAAGAATGTGTATTCCCCAATTGTTGGGTTCAAAGTTCTACATATGTCTATTAAATCAAGCTTATTAATTATATTGTTTCAATCTTCTATGTCATTATTAACTTTTGTCTAATTGATCTATTCATCTCTGCAAGACACTTGAAATCTTCCATGCTTTCTTGTAGAATTCTGTCAACTTTTGTTTTAGAAATTTTGAGGCTGTGATTAGCAGGTACATACACAATCAGGATTATTAAAACATATTAATGAATTTTTTATATTTTATCATGTAATGACCCTCTTTAACAATGTTTTTTGAGGGGGCGCTTGGGTGGCTCAGTCAGTTAAGCATCTGCCTTTGGCTCAGGTCATGATTTCAGGGTCCTGGGATCGAGCTCCCACATCGGGCTCTCTGCTCGGCAGGTGCCTGCTTCTCCCTCTCCCTCTGCCTGCCATTCCCCCTGCTTGTGCTCGCTCTCTCTCTCAGATAAACAAATAAAATCTTCAAAAAACAAACAAAAAAACCAATGCTTTTAGCCTTAAAGTCTACCTCAAATGATATAAATATAGATAGACCAGCTTTCTTTTGGTTTGTATTGTACTGTATTTTTCTGTCTCTTTATTTCATCCTTTCTGTGTTCTTATATTTTAGGTTTATCTCTTATGCAACATATAGCTAGATTTTTGTGTTAGCTCATCTCTCTATTTTAACCAATGAGCTTAACCCAGTTATCCTCTGAGTGATCAGTACTATCTCTGGATTTAATTTCTACCGTCTTATTTGGGACAATTTACCATGCATTTCTTCTTTTTCCCCTCCTATTCTTTAGCTAGTGAATCATCCTTGGGCACCTGGACAATTTCTAAGTAAGATAGAGAATACAAAACACTGGTTACCAATCACAGTTTTAATATACCTTTAACTACTTTTATACATTATAGACTGACTATTGATGAACATGTTTAATAGAATGTCCCTATGCCCTTGGGTGATGTTAAGTGTTCTCTGAGGTACTCTGTACATCAGCTCTTAGTCACCTACCTTCTGGTTTTCTGTCTGTAAGAAAATAAAAACTCATTGCTGTGGTTAAAGATTAATCTAACTGAAGTAACTAATATATGTAACTAACATATATATAATATATATGATCAAAACTATAGTAGATATAGATGCAAAAAAAGAATATATAAATTTGAAAACAAATGGGTATGTTTTGTCTGTTTACTAAAGTAGAAAATTCAATAAGATACATGTATTTGCCTAACATGCTAGGATTAATTACATTTTAAAGCTAAAGGCAAAAGCTTTAAATCTATTACCCACTTGTGTATTTGCATATGTGTAACCATATATACATGAAGACATATTAGTATAAAGAATAAGATGGATCTTGCAGTTTTTGTGCCACTGTCACTCTCTTGAATCAGTCTTACCTCACTTCTATTCTTTTTTTTGAAGATTCTATTTATTAGAGCGGGAGAGAGCGAGCGAGTGCAAGCATGAGTGGGGGGTTGGGGGGTGGCGGTGGGCGGAGAGACAGAGGGACAAGCAGATACCCCACTGAGCAGGGAGCCTGCCACGGGGCTCAATCCCAGGACCCCAGGATCACAACCCAAGCCAAAGGCAGATGCTTAACTGACTGAGCCACCCAAGCGCCCTAACCCTTTAAGTACTTTTTAAATAATAGTTTTTAACTTTTCTGCTTAGACTGAAACTTTCCTCAGTTCTAAGTTTTATGCCAAGGCCTAATGACACTGTACTTTACATTTTTTAAAAATCTCCATAAACTCTCATGTGAAGTTGTTATAGAAAGACCCCATGAGGCTGGGCTTGACTCATCCTCTAACAGATTCCACCCATGGTATCTTGTAACTGTTACATTAAAAAAAAAAAAAATGAATCTCAGACACATAGTCTGTATGCCCAACATAAAAGCTGTTTTTCTGAAAGGCATATATATCATCAGACATTTTGTGCACCACCCCCCCACCAGCACGATATACAACTAGGACACTAGATTTATTAGAAGAGATACAGGTAAAAGTCAGCCTTGGAAACACGCTGCAAGTGACCGTTTCAGGTACTTTCAACCTTGCACAAAGTTCTCAAGCTCCAGGCCCACAGCCATGGATACATGCTGCCCAAGGTCATGTAATATCCAGACCCACTGGGGATGGACCCTGACACCCATCTATAAAGACTCCAGAGGAACACACAGCTTTCCTAAGTAGATGTCTACTTCCCAAGATTCTGTGGATCGAGAACACCAGGTGTAGGGTCACCTTCTCCAAAAATGTTCTCACTCCTGATCTGACAACTGACTTGTACTTAAACTTCTATCTCATTTTGTTTATACTCTGTGTCTGAAAATTCTGCCAGGATCTGAATTCTTCGTGGGTAGGTTTCTGTTTGATCTGTGCTGACAAGCCTTGTTCAGGGTGTTTCCTGTATGCATGATGGTTTTTTGCTGGAAGTTCACATTCATTAGAACTTTGTGGGAATTTTTGAGGCTTGTGTTGGAGAAACCTTCCTCCAGCGAAAATTTGTTTACTTTCTACCAGGCATCTGGGGCACCATCAATCCAGGTAAAAGTTAAATCAGCAGCATGTAGTCTTTTTAAACATGCAGACAGTATGAACTCGGGCCACAAACTGGCATACGGACTGGCCCTTAGCCACACTCTCAGAGGAGATGTTCTTTCCTCCAGTCAGAACCAAGGTAAGTCAGACAAGTTTCTCCTCTCCCTTGCTTTTGGAGGTAAAATGATTTTTCTAATTCACCCTCCTTTGAGGGTAAAACTCTTCATGGTTCCCGGTTTTAGGGAGTCTCCAATCAAACTCCAACATGAGCCCAGAGCTTTGCTCCTTGCCTCTATGTTGCCTTCTTCAATCTAGAGCTCTAGGCCACCTGAGATCAGTAAACTACCCGAGGGTAAATGATTTACTTCCTTTTGCAGGCAAATTATGTTCTGGCTTGAAAGCATTTCCTTGAGCAAGATGACTCATGGTTCAAAAGGTGCTCTTGATTTAACATTCTTAGATGCACTGTAGCAAAATAATTTCTAAAATTTAGTCTGTCATATTGCCAAAAATAGAAATTCTATAAATTCTCTCTCTTCCTGGATATCTCACAAATTTAAAGTTTTGGTGACCCATCCGTCCACTGTCATATCTAATTTTCCTCCAAAAATTAATGACCACTTCCCATCCACCTATTTACCACAAAGTAATTGAACATACACTCCCTCCTCTCTTGATCTGTCACACCCCAGTATAGCTCTTAATGATTCTAAATTCTAAATATCTCGTAAATTTGTTTTCTTCTTCATTCTGGCTACACTGCATTTCATCGTCTTTTCTGCATCACTGAAATAATCTAACATTTCCATGCTTACCTCCCTCAAATGCACACTTTACACAGCTGTCAGCATAACCTATTTAAAATAAACATGGCCATATCATTTGCATAATTAACAATCTTCAGTGACTCCCCATTGCCATCAAGAGTTTGTTACTTATCATGGCACAGAAAGTCCTCTACAATCCGTCCCCCCCCCACCCCGCCCCGTGTGCAATCACACCAAATGATGTGCCGCCATCTGCTTCCTTGGCCACCTGTCAGCTCCTTTATCTTTTCAGATACCAGGTCAAGAAAACTTGCAAGCAAATTCTAACTTCGCCTTTTGTTAGATCACTGCACTGCGCTGAACTACTACTGCACTTACCAGTGTACTGCGATACACAGTATATAACGGAGCCGTTGTCCCAATGAAACTACGAGTTCCTTCTAAGAGCAGAGGACTTATCTCTACCCACAGTACCTGTCACAGTGCCAATTACATGAGGTACTTAGTACCTGTCAGATAAAGGAATGTTTTTCATTTCTACAACGCCTTTAAAATTGAGTCTTACTTTCTGCTGCCACTAGAGTTCAGGAGACCCTTTCTTCCTCTATCCTCCTCCATGTCCTTCTGCCTCTAGTTTATCAACCTTCCTCATATCTAAATTCTCTCTAAAGCGCAGTTCTAATCAAGCCTCCCGTAGCCTCAGAAACCTATTGTTAGCCCCTGCCTCATTTTCCCTGCCGCCTCAGCAGCTCACAGCAACGCAATGATTTCCCACAGTGATGGCTCAGCACCATCCTAACTACAAAACCAACTGGGACCTGGGGAAGGCAGCACCCAACCATCCTCCACTCTAACTTCTCAGTCACCATCTAATGACGCTTACTAGCATTAGACACCTTTCCAGATGCAACTGTGGTCCGATGGTGCTGGTGGAACTACAGGACCCACATATTACCCAGTTCCTGTCCTCCCCATTTCAACTATATGGAAAACTCCACTTTACAGCAGTGGTGTCCTGGGGACAGGGGAGGGGAAAAGAGAGAAATGACACGAAGGGGGATCATTTTCTATAGAGAATTTTAAGCCAATAATAAAATCGACTAAAGGTCAGTCTGCTTTTTATCCTCGTCATGAGCCAGCAATTTTACACAGTGTCAGTTTTATTACTATCTTACTAGTAATTCTCTTATTTATATGTTATTTTATTTCTCCCTGCCAAGGCAGACTCACCCACCACCACCACTCTTTGGTGAACCACTGCTATTCAGGTATCATTCCCTTTTGAAACCATTAACCAGCCCAAAACCAAATTAATCACTTCTTTCTGAACACATAATATATATCTGAATCCTCCTACAAGGCTTAAGCACATTAAGGGGAGCTTATCTTTAACCCCTAGTACAGACATTCATGAACACACTTACCCTCCTAGCCAGCTCCCCTTCAATAATTTGCCTCAGCTGCCCAGTAAGGTCTTCAGTGAGGGAAACACGCCAAGTCCCAGTTCCTCTATGTTGCTAGGAGAAACAAATCATCATGCCTTACACTCACCCCTCAGACCAAACTAACTGCATACAGAATGTAATTTAAATTCCAAAGGCTGCCATTTACAAAACATCATAATCTGGACTTCATTCTAATTCCTACTACAGTTGACCCTTAAACAATGTGGGGGTTAGGGGGGACCAACACCTCACACAATCAAAAATCTGTGACTCTCCAAAAACTGAACTACTAATAGCCTACTAGTGATGGAAGGTCTTACTGGTAACATACAGTAACATACACTTTTTATGTTATATGATTTATATATTATATTCTGATAATAAAGTAAGCTAGAGAAAAATACTAAGAAAATCACAAAGAAAAAAAATATTTAAAGTACTGTATTTATAAAAAAACAAAAAACAAAAAAAACCCACCTATAAGTGGACCAGAGCAACAGTGTTGTTCAAGGGTCAAATGTATTTAATCTTTATACTCTTCTCATACCAAACTACTCATACTCAGTATATTTTTGCCTATTATATGTAAGTCTTTTTTGTATTACAGTACTTTGTAATTTACCTAACTGCTAAGCCCTAGAAAGAAATAGTCCTGTTTTATTGGAGTATATGCAACAGACACCAAGTTCTACTGAATAACACTAGGGACAGTTAATACATAAAAGAGTAGAATACATTTTTATTATATAGAATTTTATTTAAAAAAAAACCTTTATTTTCATAGAATACGTTATCACATTAGAGATTCCTACAGTGGGAAAATATCAATTTATTACTTACAGTTTTGTATTTTAGGACAAGTAAAATAAACACATTTGAGGAATAAGTCTCAGTTTAGAATCTACAATACTTTGATACATCTATAAGGGGACCTCTTCCCTACATGGAACTTCTCTATTCTCAGAAACTCTTCAGGCTCCTCTTCCCAGGATTTAGAAATTAATAATGTAAAATATCAGTATTTCCTAATTTTAAAGTTTCTCTAGGACATGTAAGCATCAGTAACTGGTATCGACTGAACAGAGAGGGAAATTTTCAAAAATTAAACACTAATTTTCTGCGAAGTCTTTACTTATGAATTAACAGGCTTTCCCTTTCTCCATCATTCCCAGGACAAATACAGAAATTTGATCAGGTATTGATAGTAATAAAGCTGAATTCCCTTTAAGAATTTGATAAGCTAACAGGCAAAAGCTCATACATAATGGTTAGTTATGAGTCTTGCAGGAGCTGGGAGACAACCCCATAAACTCACTAGAACAAGGAACCCTGTCTCCAAATTTCTTTTTTTTTTTTTTAAAGATTTTATTTATTTATTCGACAGAGATAGAGACAGCCAGCGAGAGAGGGAACACAGGCAGGGGGAGAGGGAGAGGAAGAAGCAGGCTCATAGTGGAGGAGCCTGATGTGGGGCTCGATCCCATAACGCCGGGATCACGCCCTGAGCCGAAGGCAGACGCTTAACCGCTGTGCCACCCAGGCACCCCCCGTCTCCAAATTTCTTGAATACAATTCCTCTCGAACCTCTTCCTCAAAGACTAAATTCTAAAAATAACCAGGTGATTAGAAGAGGTTTGTCTCACCAGTGGACTCATCTGTTATCTCCTCCTTATTGTGAGCTGAATGGCATGACAGAGCAGAGGCAAAGAGGTGTACAATCAATTCTCAAGGTATTAAGTCAAAAAGGTCAGAGCTTCCACAGCATGGCAACAGCTTTGCAGATGCCCACGTCATGATAGTTGAAGTAACAAAGCCCAGCAAAGGTTAAAGCCGACAGTGCCAAAACGCCTGCCTTGGCAGCTTTCTGCAAAGCATCCCCTCGAACATAGTCAGTAACCACTTGTCCAAGGCCCCTAAAAAAAAAATACAGTACAAAAGAAAAATCACAAGTCAGAAGGCTATATGGCTAACCTGACTGCAAAAAAAAGAATTATCAGGTTCAAAATACAACTCATGGTAACAGGAATCATAAACCAAAATGAAGGAACCAAGAGTTTCCTAATAATATAATAAAGACATCTCTATTCTTTAGATTCAATTTTCCAGAATTATTTCTATCAAAGACAGTAGTTAATTACCACTCTATTTACAAAATCTTGGGGGTTGGGGGTCTTTTTCTTTAACTAAAACAAATGCTCAAGGGGTACACCTGGCTAGCTCAGTCAGTCAATGGAGCATGTGACTCTTGAGCTCAGGGTCATGAGTTTGAGCCCCCAACTGGGTGAAGAAATCACTAAAAAAATAAATAAACTTTAAAATAAATGCCCTATAGAGTTTTTCGTTAATTAAAAAAAAAAATATGAAGCAGGTATTATGTACCAGAACCTGTTATAGATGTTGAAAGAACAGCAAATAAGACAGCATCCCTGCCCTATGGAAGAGATTGTAGTGAAGGAAAAAAGAAACTAAATATGTGCTATGAGGAAGTATTTTAGAAAGGATGACCTGAATGAGAAGAACATTCCGAACCAAAGTGACAATGACCTTGGCATCTTTGAGGAACAGCAAAAAGAACAGCGTGGCTGCAGAACGTGGACATAAGGGAAGGGCAGGTCACACGGGGCCTTGATGGTCCTAAGACTGAATTTCAGGAGCACCTGGCTGGTTTAGTCGGTAGAGTACGTGACTCCTGATCCCAGGATTTTGAGTTTGAGTCCCAACTGGATGTAGGTATTACTTAAAGATAAAAATCTTTAAAAAAAATTTTTTTAAATTTCATTTGAAATGTAATGGGAAACCATAGATATGTTTTAAGTAGGTAGTAATCTAAGTAAGTAGTGACCTAATTTTATTTTTAGTAACAGCTTTATTGAGATGTAATTCACACGCCATAGAATTAACCCTTTTTTTTTTAAAGTAATCTCTACACCCAATATGGGGCTCAAATTCACAACCCTGAGATCAAGAGTCGCACACTCCTCCGACTGAACCACCCAGATGCCCCCAAAATTAACCCTTTGGAAGTGTATACTAAAGTGTTTTTTAGTATTTTCATAAAGTGTGCAACATCATCACTATTTAATTCCAGAACATTTCATCACTCCAAAAAGAAACACCATATCCATTAGCCCATTCATTACTCAACTAGTTTTCTCTCCATGGACTTGCCTGCTCTGTGTATTTTATAGAAATCATACAATATGTGGCCTTTTTTGTCAAGTTTCTTTCATTTCATATCTTCAAAGTTCACCCATGTTGTGGCATGTATCAGTACTTCATCCTTTTGTGTGGCCAAACATTATTCCTTTATAAGAATATATTGTATTTTCTTTAGCTATTCATCAACTGATAGACATTTGGGTTATTTCTACTTTTTGGTTATTTTAACTATTCATCAGCAGATAGACATCTGGATTGTTTTCACTTTTTTGCTATTACAAATAACACTATGAATATTACTATACAAGTTCTCGAGTGAGGACGTATGTGTTCAATTTTGAGGGGTATACACCTAAAAGTGGAATCATGAGTCATATGGTAACTCTAACTTTTTGTTAGAACTGCTAAACTGTTTTCCAAAGTGGCTATGACGTCTTACATTCCCAGCAGAGACATAACAAGGACTCCAACTTCTTGACATCCTTGAAACACGTGTTATGTGACAGCCATCCTACTGAGTGTGAAGCGGTATCTCATTGTGGTTTTAATTTGCTTTTTTGTTTTTTAGGGAGGGAGGGAAAGACTCTTATGCAGGCTCCATACCCAGCTCAGAGCCCGACTCAGGGCTCGACCCCACAACCCCAAGATCATGACCTGAGCCGAAATCAAGAGTCAGACACTCAACTGAATGAGCTATCCAGGCACCCACTGATTTGCATTTCTGTAATAACAAAGGATGTTGAGCATTTTTTCACGTGCTTATAAGCCATTTGTGTATCTCGTTCAGATAAATGTAATTTTGCTTTTAAAAAAGGTCACCCTGGCTATAGTATGGCAAATGGACAGTGCAGGCAGGCAGAAGGGGGGGGCAAAAACAGGAACAGAAAACCACTTAGGAGGCAAATAAAGTGCCTTGGCAAGACTACTGGCTTAACCTAGGCTGGTGACAGTGGAGATGGTGTGAAGTGACAATTGAGGCAGGCTATGTTTTGAGGAGAGAACTAACAGAAAGCTGATGGACTGGATGTGGGATAAGACAAAAAGAAATATCTAGAATAACTCCTAGGATTTTTGGCTTGAGCAACTAGATTTAACTGAGTTAGGGAAGAACAGGAAAGGAGGCGGCTTTGAGGAAAAATTAAGAGAGATATGAGGGAGAAGAGTGATTTCGGGCAATGTTAAATTTGAGATGACTATTAGACATCCAAGTGGATTATGTTAGTTAGACACCTGGAAATACAGGTCTGTAGATCAGGAAAAGAGGTCAGATCTGAGCTCACCTCAGGAAATTAAGAGAAATTAAGAAAGCAAGAGTGAGCCCGGGATTCAGAGCTTTATTATTCAGAGGTCAGACAAGGGGAGGAGCAGGCATCAGAGACTGAGAAGGTACAGCTGATGAGGCGGAGGAAAACATGGTGGGCATAGCATCTAGGAAGCCAAAAGGAAATCATTTAAGGAGGGAATGGTCAATTAAGTTGAATGCTGCTGAGAGTTCAAGTAACAGGAAGATGGAAAACAGACAGCTAGATTTGGAAAAATGAAGGTTTTGAGGGGACTTTGGTAAGAATGATTTCAGTTATGTGGTTGGGATGAAAGCCCAATTAATGTGGGTTAAAAGAGACTGGATGCTGAGGAATTAGTGCACAATTATAGAAAACTCTTTCAAATCATCGTGTGTGTGTGAGAGAGAGAGAGAGAAAAGGAAGGGAGAATTAGTAAGGAAACTGGAAGAGTATAAAATAAATGAAAAAGAATAAAAAATATATTACTTTAGAATTATCTCTTATTCTGACTTTTCGTTGATTTAGATGGATCTCCTGGTAAAAACTACATATTAGAAAAATCTCACTGTACTTGTGATCTAATATTTCATATGCAACTGGAATCTTTACTTTGAAAGGTCTATCTGGTTAAAGGGTAATTCCCCAACGAACCCTAGAAAAGGAGGTAAGCAAAATCCCCTTTAACACCAGCTACAAAATCATTCTGACAAGTCACTTAACCTCCCTGGGGTTTAGTTTCCACATCTGTAAAATAAGAGGGTTGGTTAAGATATTTCCATGTCCTTTCAGCTCGCAATACAAAAATGCTTCCCTTGCCCACAATATCATATTGTCCTTACAAAACAACATAAAATGAACAGCTCAAAGAACCCAACTGTTATTTACAAACTTTTCAGAAGGTTCATTAACTTAAAAAATCTAATAAACTACACTAGATAAAATAAATACAAACTGGAAATTCATTCATTCAACAAATATTAGCGCTATGTGTCAGGTATTGCTCTAGGCACTAAAGATAATAAGAGCAAACAAAAAGTCAAAAATCTCTTTCTTTGTTTAAAAAGGGCAAGACAACTATAGTGTCTAAGGACAAGTGGGTGATAAAACTATGATGAAATGTAAAGAAGTGATTACTATAAAAATCAGAATAATGGTTGGGTGGGTGGATGTCGAACAGTTAGGACTGAAGTAGAACACAAGGAAGAAGCTTCTGTAGTTCTATTTCTTGACCTGGACAGTGTCACCCTTGTAATAATTCAATAAGCCATGGATTTGTTTCTTTTGATTCTCTGTATCTGTGCTTTCATTCTAAAGAGGGGAGACAAGGAGAATAGAGAATAATAAATAGATGATACTGTATATTAGAAGGTAATAAGCACTACGGAGAAAAATAAAATAAAGGAGAGAAATAGGGAATGTTGGGAAGGACACTGCAATTGTAAATAAGTGGTTACAGAAGGCTTTGAGAAGGTGACAAGCCAAGTGTGTAACTAGAAAAAGACAGTGTTGGGCAGAAGCAAGACTAAAAGTAAAGTCCTGAGGCCTGGGGTGTCCCTGGCTTGTCTAAGAATTATCAAAGCCAGTGAGAATGAGGAATAGAGTAGCTGGAGATGAGGGAAGAAACAGGGCTAGATTATGTTGGGTGTGTAGGCCACCATAATAATTCTGACTTTTAGTATGAAAGAGGTTAAGAGACTGCAAAATATTTTGAGGAGAATGTTTGACCTGACTTAATATTTTAACAGGATTGGGGCTGCTGTGTTGGGAACAGACAGGAGTACCTGTTAGGACACGACTACTGCAATCAAAGATGATGACCAGGTTTGGGGCCTGAACAGTTAGAAGAATGCAAATGCCTTTAATTCAGATGTGCAAGAGTGAGGGAGATCTGGGGGAGATCAAGAACTCAGTTTTATAACATGCTATATTCAAAATGCCTATTAGCTATGGAAGTGAAGACACTGAATAGGTAGGTGGACACAAATCTGGGCATATAGATATTTTATGTATGTTTTAAAGTTATCTACAGGTCTGAGTATCTCAACCAACTTCTCCCTCATATGCAGTAATGAGGCAAGCTCACAGCTAATACACGACGCAGACAATGCAACACTGAAGGGACTGCTATACTTGCCAGTGACTGTGGAGAGTGAGGGCTGCAGCCAGGGAGTAGTCCATCGCAGAGCCAGGGTTCAAATAAGCAGCTGGAATTAGGCCCAGGAGCAAAACACTGACAACCCTCTCACCAGTCCAGTGGAGAGATGCAGCCTTAGAGCCAGCTACAGAAAGGAGGAACCAGATTCGTAAGAGCTGAAAGGGGGAAACACACATCTCTCATATTCAGTATTTGCCACAAAATAACCCAGCTGACAGAATGGCAAATGGCATGTATATAAAACTTAGCTCTGAGCATACAAGAGAGTAAGATAAAGAAGGTACTTGAGAAAGATGCTATCTCCCTTCTTTGAAGTTCTTTAGCACAAGGTGTCTTCGTGCCTACACAGATTGATTAGAAGACTGACCCACTTTGCCGACAGGCAAAAAGATGAACGAAGTACCTCTGGAGAATTACCAATCTTGAACTGTAGTGTAACGGACAGATACCTTATGAATACAAGTTAATACCACCGGAGGAATTCCTTTACAACACTACTCTTTTATTTACACCTTTTAATCTTTAGAATTAGAAGTAAGGTAATAATAAAAATACTTCCAAAACAAAATTAAACCAGCCAATTCAAAAAAGTTCTGATACGAATTTTTAGGATCATGGTCCTTCTTCTGTCCCATTACTTATAAACTGCCCAAAACACATATGTAACATGAGAACTTTTAAATAAGTGAAAAACAAAACAGGCTTTAAACAGTTCTTCAGGAGCCTCTATCTTTTTTTGGTTATAGACCACTTTGGGAATCTAATGGAAGAATGGAGATAGTCTCCAGAAAAATGCAGAAGGACACACACACAGTAAAGACTATATTTACAACTTCAGGGGCTTTTCTTCAGTCCATAAGCCCCAAATTAAAACGACTCTGCTAAATTTAACTGAACTTAGCAAAGGAATGGAGAAACAAAACCTTTTCAGAGATAAAATAATTCTAAAAGGCAGAAAAACTATACTTGCCTAATTTCTCATTACTCAGATGCAACTATATGTAAGTTGTTGACTTAAGCGTCAAGAGGAGTCTTTATCTCTGCAAAATATAGATCTTTCCAGACTTTAAAACTGGAAATTAAGAGTTAACTCATTATTCACCTACAGATTTTCTATAATATTCACCCCAAAAAATGCCACGTAATTTTAATATTGACCTAAATAAAAATAAGCAAGTCAATTACAGCTATAAATATGTATGACTTTTTAAACTGTCTACTATTCTAAATTATTTGTATCTGGCTCCTCTCCATCAGCTAAACAAATAAGACTGACTATATTGTACAGACTGTTCCTAAGAGCTATTTTCTTTTAGAAAAAAACTGAAATTTAAGTAGACTTAGATGAGAAGGTTCTCTAGGAGTATAAATGGCATCATTCAACCATGCTGGCATTGTCTGTCTGAAGGTGCAGGCTAGGTAGGTCCTCATTTGACAGAGTTGGACATTAAGAGTTCTGTTCCACAGATACCAAGTCCTGACCAAGGCATGAAAATTTGCCCAAATGAAGAGGGCCAGAGCCCAAAAAACAGCAGCAATGAAGAAAAACATACAATAGTGGTTGGGTGACAGGTGAATGTGCTGTGTTCTACACCATCCTGGGTCAGGCTGGTCCTGGAGAAATGCCGAGACCTGAGCAGGTCTGACCACCGGGATTCGGAGAAACAGAGCTGAGGAAAGAGACATTAAGGAGGTCATAAACACTTCTCCTTTAACAGGCCTGACAGACTTTTCTAAATACCATAAGCAAGCTACTGAAGCCCACACAGGGGATAACATCTTATCTGCAAAATGAGGACAGTATCTATTTCCCTGAGTTTCTCTGAGCTCACACTAAAGTAGCCCCTCAAAGAACAAAAAATCAATGAACCACCTAGGTAAAGGGCTGCACGCCTACTTATTTTAAAAAGTAAATTATAGCTCCTTCCTCTTTCCATGTATTCATCTATTCATCCAACAAACATTCACTACAGGTAAGAGTATGCTCTAGACTGCAGCAAGAGACAAAAGCCTTTGTCCTCAAGGAATTCAGTCTAGTTTGGGAAGCACACCTATTACCATCTTCCTTCTCAAGATCAGTCTCT
The DNA here is from genome assembly GCF_002007445.2 of Ailuropoda melanoleuca. Classification (NCBI taxonomy): domain Eukaryota; kingdom Metazoa; phylum Chordata; class Mammalia; order Carnivora; family Ursidae; genus Ailuropoda; species Ailuropoda melanoleuca. The sequence continues at coordinate 8,576,055 of NC_048225.1, read as the reverse complement.
CCACATGTACTTTTTTAAAGTAATCTCTACACCGAATGTGGGGCTTGAACTCAAAACCCCGAATCAAGAGTCGCATGCTCTACTGACTGAGCCATCCAGGTGCCCCTCTCCACTTGTACTCTTTTTTGGGGGTGGTGGGGGGCAGAGGGAGCAAGAGAGAAAGAATCTGCAGGAGGCTCCACACCCAGCATGAGCCCGACATGGGGTTCAATCTCATAACCCTGAGATCACGACAGAAGCCAAAATCAAGAGTCGGACACTTAAACGACTGAGCCACCCAGGCACCCCTCCACTTGTACTCTTGAACCCATCCTTTTCTGCCCCCTTTTGGATCCTGTCTCTTGGTTAAAAAATAAACAGACCTAAGCTCACCCAACTCCACCACTTAATAGCTGTGAGGTGATAAGCAATTAAGTTAAACAGGCTCTCTAAGCCTCAATGTCCTCATCTGTAGAGTGAAAACAGTAGCACTTACTTCATTAATACTCTGCTGAAAATTAAAATACTCAATGTGCTCAGCATAATTCCCATAATGTCTTAAGTACTCAATAAAAAGTAATTTCTCTCCTGTGTCTTTCACCTCTCCTTCCTTCCTGTTGGCCATTTCCCCGACTGATGTAATATATGTGACCCTTCCCTTCACCCTGTGTCCTCTAATGCCACGTACTCTTCCCCTGCTCCCTTTCTTCTCTTATCAACTATGCTTTCTTAAACACTTTAAAGAGTGTTGCCTAAATCACCTCCACTTCCTCACTTCCCTATCATTCTTCAACTCTGAAACTTATTTTATCCCCACTACAACTGCTCTGTTAAGTTGCCAATGGTCTCTGTGTGGTCACATCCAACAAATACTTACTGTTCAGTCTTCATTTTATTGGGCCTTTCCTCTCTTCTTTGCTGATGAACTCTCTTCTAGTCCCCCCTTTGATCCTCTGACACCCTGTATCAGTCTCCTGCTGCATTCACTCTTAAATGTTTTCCCAACATTCTATCATCTGCCCATTGCTCTCTTCATGTCCTAAGCCCACCCTTGGCCATTTTGTCCATTCAGCCTATACTCCCTACAAGCTGATGACACCCAATTCTATATCTGCAGCCCTGCTATCTCTCCAGTGTTTCAGAAGTTTAAATGCCTGCTGGCCCTCTCCCCTGAGATACCCTACATGATCCTTAAACTCACCATGCAAAAAACTAAAATCATCCTTCAACTCACTTTCTCAACCAAACTTGTCTTCCATTTGCATATTCCCCACTTTAACGACATCCCAGCCATTCTTTAACTCAAAAATCTGTAAGTCATATAAAACTCCCCTCCACATCCCTAAATTGATGTATCTCCACAACATTTCTTGAGACAATCTGCTCTTTCTTTTACCACTTTCCAAGTTCAGGACCTCACAATACTTGTCTGCACTTCTTCAACAGTGTCCTATCTCATCTCCCTTGTGTATTAGCCCATCCCATCTCCTGTGACCACCGTCTACCACAGTGTTACCCAAGTGGCCAATCTAAACTGCAACTCTATGTCAAATCTTTCAATGGTCCTGTTCACACCAGGTAAATGCATACTCCTTATCAACCAAGTCCCTCCCTGCTTTGATTCCAGTTCACCTTTCCAGATTCAGCTCTCATTCCTCACCTTGAACTTCATACTCTAATCATATCTAGTTTATTGTCTCTCCTACCTCACAGTTCCTATACCTTCATCATCACTTTTGCTCATCCCAGTAGTTCCAACTGTAATGCCCTTCCCCTGTGGCCTTTCTTATCCTCAAGACCCACACACCTTCTTCAGGAACTAAGGGTAATTCTTCCAAAACATAGAGCTAAATATGTTCTTCCTCTGGACTGGCATAACTATTTATATGCAGCACAAGAGTTTTTGCTTTATGTTTAATTATGTTCACATGTGTTTTCCCTATAAAAACTCTTTGAGGGCACGAACTATGTTTTATACACATCTGTATCCCATTCCTACTATGGTGCCTGGTATAAAACAAATGTCCAGTGCATATCGAACTGATTTCCAGAACCCCCTCTCCACCAACACCAGAGTAAATGGGCAAGGCCCGACACTGGGGCTTAGAGTCTAACCCCACACTTTTCCGATGCGGGGTGGGCGCATTCAAAGGACAGTGAATGGGAGGGGGCGAAAAAAAGAACTCTTAGGAACAGCCTCAGCAGAACTGTTAACTTCCAAGAGCTCTCTTTCAGACTGCCCCAACGCCGTGTCAGCCCGGAGCAGGGGAGATACGCGCTCGGGAGGACATCTGGGCGCGTAGACAACGGTAGTTATCGCTGTGGTGCAGACCGGAGCCAGATCGGCCAACGGGACGGAGGAGGGATTCCCCGCTTAAGAGGCCTCACCATCCCGCAAACAAATAAATCCTTCCCCCGGCTGGAGGTTGCTCTAAGAACCTCCCGCTGCCAGGACCCCTCACCTCGGCCTCCTTGCGCACCGCACAGGGCACTCAGCCTCCAGAGACTCGCCATCTCTCTCCTGAAGGCTCAAGGTCACCCGGCAACCCGGAAGCAGTCACTCGACAACCCCCACCCCCGCCAACGACTCGGGAAAACAGGGAGCAGGAAAAGGCCTGGTGAACCGGAAGTCGGGAGCTGGCGCGCGCCCGCCGCACATGCGCGTACACGCTCGTCGGAAGGCCGGAGCTGGAGGCCCACGATGGCGGAGCTGGGTGAAGCCGACGAAGCGGAGTTGCAGCGCCTGGTGGCGGCCGAACAGCAGAAGGCGCAGTTCACTGCCCAGGTGCGGGGACAGGGACCAGGGGGAAGAGACAAGAGGGTGAGGCACAGGTTTGAGTTTTCAGACTTTTTACTCAGCCCGTGTGGTGACAGCCACTGGGAAAAAACGAGCAGAGCTCTGCGACCTCACCACGGGGAGACTGCCCAGCGCTCGCTCCTACCGCGCCCGGTTCTTCCCAGAAAAGAAACTGCAGACTCTGGTGACTAGTAGTGCTCAGGCGCCCGCTAGGCACACCCAGCGTGGGGGAAAGAGAAAGTGCAAAGCAGAGAAGAAAGGTTCGGGCGACGCAAGGGCACCGGAACCTAGTTTGGCGGCGAGCTGTCTGGGCTTGGCCTTCGGAAGGTCTTGGTTCTGATCCTGCCTCTGCCCCTCACAGGCCGCGCGTGCCACTAGACAAGACACCCATCCACTGTGGGTCTTGGTTCTGCAGTCTCCTGCTGCCTTACTGGACTGTAGAGATCATATGCGATCATGTATTTGAAAACGACAAAGCAGTGGAACGTTAATGGAGAAAGGTGGGCTATGAAGTAGTCAATTTGGACTGTAGGTTAGAACAAGTGTTTTGGAGCCCTTTCGGCACGGTTCGAAACTCGGCGTGGTCCCTTACTAGCAGCACCACCACCAGCAGCGTGACTAATAGCTTAACCGCGCCTCAAACGGAGATAAGTCATATTTTAGGACCGCAGAAAGTACTGACTGACTTAGTAAACCCTGTCTCCCAAAATGAAGCCGTTAGTAAATAGTTCCCCTCCTTCTCGGGGAGGGGTTGGTGTTCGCGGAGGATTAAATAGCAAAAACACATTTTCTGTACCTGTTATGTGCATTTTTATGGAGAGGATCCATAACCTTCATTGGATTCCCAAATGTGTCCATGACCCTAAAAAGGTTTAGAACTCAAGAACTGGTCTGTAAGGGATAAGTTTGGAATGACAGGAGAGCAGTGGTTTGGGGGAAATTAATTGGTACCATACCTTCCCAGCTTACACTGGTGCAACTTGGAAATTTAAAAGATACTAACCCTCCCTGAAAATTTACAGTCTGATTAAGGCCTTAACACAATCAATTTGAACTATTTTGAAGAATGGGAAAAATCTTTAGGTAGGGCATTCCAGGAATATTAAGTCACATTGAGTGTGCTGTGCATGTACTTCATTGAAGCATAACAGGTTGATGGTTAAATAATGGGCCGCGCTGGGTTGGCTAACAGGAATTGTGCATTAAGCAAGGGGGGACTTGATAAAGTTTTTTTTTTTTTTTTTAAGATTTTATTTATTTATTAGACAGAGATAGAGACAGCCAGTGAGAGAGGGAACACAGCAGGGGAGGGAGAGGAAGAAGCAGGCTCCTAGCGGAGGAGCCTGATGTTGGGACTCGATCCCGGAATGCCGGGATCACGCCCTGAGCCGAAGGCAGACGCTTAACGACTGCGCTACCCAGGCGCCCCGAAAGTTATTTTTAATTACTAAGAAGGAAAACAGAAACAGAAAGGATAAAGGAATATCGCAATGTAGGAACAAGGATTTGGGCCATACTAATGACAAATTAGGAAGTGAGGAAAGAGGAGAGCCCATGGTTTGTTGATTGGAAGAATGGTTTAAGTCAGGTGACAGAAAATGAGAAAAACGGGAAGGAAATAAAGTTGACAGACCTATATGCAGACAGCAGTGGTTACTAATTTTCTTTCCTCTTAGGTGCATCACTTCATGGAGCTGTGCTGGGATAAATGTGTGGAGAAGCCAGGGAATCGCCTAGACTCTCGCACTGAAAATTGTCTCTCTAGCTGTGTGGACCGCTTCATTGACACTACTCTTGCCATCACCAGTCGGTTTGCCCAGATTGTACAGAAAGGAGGGCAGTAGGCCTTCCCCTGGGAGAATGACAAGCAAAGGACTTATTGTTAAGCAGATTGAAGGGCCAGTGGGGGAAGGTCGTCAGCTTGTTGTCAGGTGAACTTGAGGCTGTTACCAAGCCTATTGGTGCTAAAAAGTAACAGATGAAATGTTCAAAAATGAAATTTATTTATTTGGAATTCAGAAATTCCATGTTTTATCACAACAATTATTCAATAAATGTGAATTCTGTGACTTTTTTTTTTCTTAATCCCATTTTAGGATTTAATATAGAGATCTCTGATTGGCAGGAACACTAGAAGTATGTTCCAAGACCCATAGTGCAAACGAGAGATCTTAGGTTTTGAAGGGCCATCCTAAGCCATATTTAAGGGGGCTAGAAGAACCATCGAAGACTTTTTAGCCTAAGGTATAGAAGAGAAATTGGGGGGCGCCTGGGTGGCACAGCAGTTAAGCGTCTGCCTTCGGCTCAGGGCGTGATCCCGGCATTACGGGATCGAGCCCCACGTCAGGCTCCTCTGCTGGGAGCCTGCTTCTTCCTCTCCCACTCCCCCTGCTTGTGTCCCCTCTCTCACTGACTGTCTCTATCTCTGTCAAATAAATAAATAAAATCTTTAAAAAAAAAAGAGAGAAATTGGGGTTGAGAAAGGTGAAGAACAGAAAACAGCTTTATTGCTTATACATGACCAAGAAAAAGTAAACATGGCAAAAAACAAAACAGGCAAGATGTGTATTCTTGGGAAAGAAATAGGCCTGCTAGTATGGGAGGAAGGGAAGGTCAAGACTAAAGTAGAACCAACTTCCTGGAGATGCCTTGTTCCACTGGCCCATCTTCTGAGTCTGTGCTAGAATCAGTACTTTTATAGCACAGAAACAATGTTAAAGAAAATACGTGCTGAAAACTCCTTCCAACAAAGATTCCAAGAACAAAATAATTTGTCTTTAGGTTAAGAGGTAGAAATTACAGACTGTTTTCCCCACCTTGGGCTCCTACTAATCCCAAAGATAAAAATATATGCCATGGAACATTGACAATTGAGTACCAAAGTATTGATATTTCAAGTAAATATCCCCAAAGGTAGCACCTGCTTATAATCAAGGGATAGGGAACCTCTAGCCAACCATGTATTTTGAGACTAAACACTTTATTAGACATCTGTTCTGTAAGGAGAACAAATTTAGTAGTTAGAACTGTAAAATATTACCACCTCATGGAATGTTGTTACAGTTATATTCTATTGCTGGTGTCTTACACTGTCATGCTACCATGAAGTATTTCTATATTACACAAGGGGAAAGTAAGGCCAGGGAGGTTAACTTACCTTTTCCAGACCTCATAACTAATTAGTGGCAGAACCAAGATCAAAAGTCTGAGTTTTCAAGCTTTCTACTCAGCCCATGAAGTGACAACCAAAAAAAAAAATGATGTCACTTGATATTCTGTCATAATGAGAAAATTCACTTGTGTTCTGCCAGCCTTTTTTCGTGATATTTTGGTTTCTTCAGAATTAACAGTAGGAATCACAGTATATAGCAAAGGGAAATAATATGGTCTCTGCTTGGTGCTTTAATCGGAAGGCAGACTGGGAAGAAGTGGGTGCATCCCTGAGAAGCCTGTTTCATTCTGGAACTGATTCAACCTAGTTTCAGGGAAAATCTAAAGTTCATTAATAGATTTAGAAATGAACAAGGAAGATAATATTTAAATGGCAGTTGCTACCCTGAATCCTGTTCAGAGCACCATTAGACAGCATGACTAATTCCTAATTTTATCCCGTTTTGTTGAGGACTTACCCAAAACAACTGAAGAAATAATTTTGAACACAAGTCCATTTAGGCAATATACATCAATGGAAGTAGAAAACCATTTACTAAACCAATTACCATGTTTAGGGGGTATACTGAGTGTAGCCACAGACCCTGTCCAGCAGGGAAATCTGACAGAAAACCCTAGTCTCATAATAACAGCTGTCTATGGATGTTATCATGAAGGAAAAATGTTTTGCTCTTATACTCATTTTCTCATTAAATAAACCGGACCACATCTGTGAGGCCAAAATACAGAAAGATCAAAGCACCAAGGCTGAAGACAAAAAAAGTTGTGGCACCTGCTATACAAACAGAGCAACACGATGTTCCCTTATAACATTCTACACAGCACCAGTTCCAATCCACCTCCAATCCCAGCCCTTGCTTTCCCCAAATTCAACATCCCAATTGGTGTACCCAGGTCGTTATTGGGATTTAGCTTTCTGGGTCCTTTAATTTGCTGTATATGCACTCTACCCTAAAAGTGATTAATTGCAAAAAATAATCTCTTCAAGAAAACTTCATAACAAAATACCAGATTCCCTATTAACAATAAGAGGATCAAGTTTAACAGGCCAAAATAGAAGATAAGAAGTCTGTCAGAACGTAGATAGATGGCACAGGACAGCTCTGACCTCAGGGCCCCTGTGCCGGGCAACAGAGTCACTGGCAAAACCCCAAGGTGGAAGAGCTGTAAGTAACCAGTCAGATGGGAAATGGAGAATGTCTCCTTCTCATTTAGTCATCCTCTGAACTCTCTGCAGACCTTTCATCTGTAGCCACTTTCCAATTTGTGCGTTTGTTTGTCCTTTCCTGTATTTCATTGTTAACTACAGGGATATGGACTTTTTTCTCTCTCTTTTTCCTTTTGGTTTTCTTAGTGTCTCTTTCCTCACCTTCCTCAGAACTGCTGGATGCGGAATCATCCGACTGGGAAGTGTCACTTTCTCCATCCAAGAATAAAGCAGATTTTTTGAGAGACTTTTTCCTGGATTTTTTCTTGCGCTTATGTGGTTGTTTCCTTTTCCTGGTACTAGAAGCCCCAGTTTCTTCAGAGAACTCGCTTGAGGAATCTGCTGTTATATCTGTGGCTTCTTTTTTGCTTTTCTTCTGTTTTTTGTGTGACTTTTTTTTCTGCTTTTTTTTGTGAGATTTCTTTGACTTCTTGTGTTTGTGAGACTCATGGGTAGACGATTTTGCTTGGGGAGATGTTTTTTTTCCATTGGTAATATCCTGCTGATCACTACTAATAAAAAAGAAAAACTGCTTTACTATAGAAAATAAAAAGTGTATTTATATTTTACTATTCTGCATTCTAGACAGAAGTTGGGGTTAGGGGCACCTGAGTGGCTCAGTTGGTTGAGCATCTGCCTTCAGCTCAGGTCATGATCTCAGGGTCCTGGGATTGAGCCCCACATCAGGCTCCCGCTCAGCAGGAAGTCTGCTTCTACCTCCGCCCCTCCCCCTGTTCATGCTCTCTCTATCAAATAAATAAATAAAATCTTTAAAAAAAAAAAAGTTGGGGTTAACATCTGAGTTTTAACTAAGAGCTTTGACATAGGGTCACTATGAGACTTTATCACTCTGAGTTTTGTTTCCTCATTTTGTTTTCTTTTTTTTTTTTTTTTTTTTAAAGTTTTTTTTTTTTTTTGACAGAGATAGAGACAGCCAGCGAGAGAGGGAACACAGGCAGGGGTATTGGGAGAGGAAGAAGCAGGCTCATAGCGGAGGAGCCTGATGTGGGGCTCGATCCCAGAACGCCGGGATCACGCCCTGAGCCGAAGGCCAGATGCTTAACCGCTGTGCCACCCAGGCGCCCCCCTCATTTTGTTTTCTTAAAATGAAGATTAAAATTCTAATCTGCCAAACTGAGTTACTGTATGGATACTATGTATAAAAATCTAAATGCTATATATATATGCAGAGTATTAATCAGGAAAAGGCAAAATACCAGTTATCTCCCAATTAAATTGCCTATTATTTTTCTAGTTACATTGTTAATGGCAAACATTATCTCCTTTGTAAAATTAGGAACCCAATTTATAGTTCAGACTTGGAATTAATCTTAGAGCTTCCAGCTTTTTTTTTTTTTCAGTAAGCCTACCTGCCTTACCTGTCTGTTTCAAATTCTTCAGGGTATAACTCCTTATAACCACTGTGACCCCATCTGTAAGATGACATATTTCATTACATGTACTATTAAAGCAATGCATACATTTTTGAAAATTAGAAAAAAAATTAGACATGCAGACACAGACATCCACGCAGAACACAGAAAATAAAGATACGGTAGAGCCAACCCCACCTTAAGCTCAGTAACTTAGTTGGCTACATTTTCTGTACTGCGTGTTATCATTTCAGACACAAAGCATTCTTTTGTCCATTTGTAAGAGAACTTGCCATTCTTAAGAAACACTAAGGAACTCTTCTATTCTGCTCTTTAGCTGTGAAGTACTTCTCCAAAAACAACTTGTAAAAATGCTGTCCATAATGGAACAAATTTTTTTTACATAGCAATTTTACTAAGGTGTAATTCCTATACCATTAAATTCACCCTTTTAAAGTGTACAGTTCAGTGGCTTTTAGTATATTCAGAGTTGTGCAACCATCACCACTATCTAATTTCAGAACATTTTCATCACCCAAAAAGGAACTCCATCCCTTAGCAGTCACTCTCCATTCCTCCCTCTCCTGTAGCCCATGGCAACCACAAATTTAATTTCCGTCTCTATGGATTTGCCTATTCTGGACATATCATATAAACAGAATCATAATAAGTGGCCTTTGTGTCTGGCTTTTTTCACCTGTTTCCAAGGCTCATCCATATGGTAGCACTTATCAGTACTTTATTCCTTTTATCATCAAATAACATTCCATTAGTCCCCCCTTATCTGCAGTTTTGCTTTCTGGAAGCAAATCCCCCTCCTTCTGTCATATTGTCAGAGGTCAGGAGTAGCCTAATGCTACATCAAAATGCCTACCTCATTGACCTCACTTCATCTTATCACGTAGGCATTTTATCATCTCACATCCTCACAAGAGTACAGTACAAATAAAATATTTGAGAGATGACATTCACATAAATTTTATTACAGTATATTGTTATAATCGTTCTATTTTTAGTTGTTACTTGCTTATTGTACCCAATTTAGAAATTTAACTTTATCATAAGTATGTATGTACAGGAAAAAACACAGTATACATAGGGTTCAGTACTATTCACAGATTTAGGTAACCACTGGGGGTCTTGGAACATATCCCCCATGAATAAGGGCGGACTACTGTACTTGATTTTGTTTATCCATTCATCAGTTGATAAACATTTGGGTTTTTACTTTTTGGCCATTATAATTATGCTATGAACATTTGTGTGCAAGTTTTTCTAGAGAGAATTAATTTTTAAAAGTACACATTCTTAGTCCAAATGTTATGAATGGTCACAAAAATTTTGTCACAAACCTGTCTGGCATATTAGCTTCATAATCATATAACTTCTTATTCCAGGATTTAGCCTTAAGAAAATCATCTTCCAGTGCCCCAGAAATTTCATTCTTTGGCCTCCAATAGTCTCTTTGACTTTCTTCATCAAAACCATCACTACGCATCCGGCTATAAGGAAAAACAGAAGAATTTTTACATTTAGAAGCAATCTGTGAGGTTCCTTTATGGAATGTCATGCACAAAACCCACTGAACAAGCTAAGAGGAAAATAAAACCACTGATTTAGTGTTGCAAAAAAAAATGTAAAAAGACATGATCTGTTCCTCTCTATAAGTCTGTACAATTGTCCAGTGAAAATATGACCATTACTAACCATCCTATTGCAGAATACAGACAAAATGACTTATGGACTGTGGCAATGCTATAGCTCACTCACTGATTCTCAAGCAGGAGGACACGCAAAGAGGGAAGCAGAGCATAGTCACAGCTGGGGACATACACCCTTTCCCCAAAACCAGCAACCTGCTATAGTGAGATCATAGTAATATTAGGAGCAAGGCCTAACCCATGAGCACGCCGGAGTAGAAAAATAGTTGAGAACCACAGATGTAGCCTGTGCTTACAAGGTCCACTAACAAGTCACTAAGCAAGCTAATCAATTATCAAAAATGTTTAAGGGCCTCCTATATGCTAGGTGCCGTTCAAGCTGCAGGGAATGAGACAATCAGAATCCCTGCCCCTACAAAGATTATGTTTTAAAGATTTATTAGACCATGACAGGTATCAATAATTCACACTAAAAACAACATTTTGTTCCTGGAAATGCCACTTGGAATTGAACAACCAATAGAAGACAAATTATCATCTGCACTAACTTTACTTCTAAATTCTCAAAGGACCATCTTCAGCAAGAAAACAGACTGCAAAGATATTTATTTTTATATTGAGACTCTGCCTTCTTTACCTTGGATACCCTGAACACTTTCTTGTCTAAAGCCCTTCACACATACAGTCAATCACACTCCAAAGCCTGAGTACTACACAGGCACACTCACTCTAAGTATCTCACTATTAATTATTTCCCTGGGTGACTTTAGAAATCGGCATTATTACTACAGTCATTTTTCATACACATAGCTCTACACTAACAGGCATATGAAGCCCAAGAAATGTTCTCAATACTCAGATACTACTATACCTCCACAAACAAGACAACTAAGCTTGCATAATCCTGCATATTCACACTGAAATTATTAAAAAGGTAACGTGAAAAGCTGTGTGACTTGGTGAACACAGGAAGCAGATGGGCTAAAGAAAAGGCTGAGAGAGAATCAAAGACTAATAGGGAAAAGGAGTAAATGATAGCTAAGTGACCATAAGATAGCAACAGAAAATCTTACAAGACACCAGACAAGGTCAAAATACACAGAATCCTTAAAGTTGTTCAAGGTAGAATTTTTAAATTCCCCACTGCAAATAAATACTAAGAGTTAAGCCATATGCATCATAGCCATTACCTTTATGCTTGGGTCTAGATTTACGAAGGAAGGAAGACTTAAAGATTCACAGAACTGAACTCATCTACTTTTAGCACACTAAAATGCTTTTAAATGAAAGTTGACGGTTGTGAACAAGATCTGAATTATTTTGGTTCTTAGAGCTCCAACTTCACCTTGAACTACTGGGTAACATTTTCCTTTTGGTCCCCCGGTAAGCATCTTCCATCTGTTTCTCCAGTTCTCTTATTTTCCACATATCTGATTCCTCCTGAATCTAGATTTTTTTAAAAGAAAAGAAACATAATTACTAAAAACAATATTTTATATCACAGAAAACTAACTGACAATATACCCTGCATTAATTTTTGTATTACAGACTACAGACTGCATTATAATCAGGAACCTGGGAAACAAATTCAGGATTCTCTAAAATGGCTAAATAATCCGACCCAGTGAATCTCAAATATGTAGAATTCTGCAGCAATAGAACTCTTTAACCCTGCATAGACTCTCTTATCACCTTATTAATTTTGCAACTATGCTGCAATTAACAAAAGATAACCCTTTATGTTTAAATTAGTCACCAAATCCTTTGGATTCTATCTCCTAAATTCCTCATCTTCATCCCTACTGTCACTGTTTCCATGTGAACTCCTCATCATCCATCACCTGGAGCACTGCAACTGCCTAACTGGTGTCTCTCCTGTTTCCTTCCATCTGATCTATCATCCCCTCCCAGCTAACAAAACATCTTTCTAAAATATAAATACAATCATATCATGCCCTACTTAAAAACATCTGATAACTTCTTTACCGTTTAGAGGATAAAGTCGAATCTCCAAGCATCACAATCCAATTCTAATTTACCACTTGAGCTTCATCTTCTGTCACTACCCACCCCCCAACATTCCCTGCTTTCCAGATGCCCAGGCTTTCTTGCCACACCCCAAGTGCTTCATGCTTTTCTTTGTTGCCCTGGGAGTACATGATGTTCTGTCTGGAATGATCTTTTACACCTGGTAAATTGAACCTGTTCATCAAGAACTAGTTCAAAGATAGCAGCTCAAATACCACGCATTCTGTGAAGCCTTTCCTAATTTCTCAAGGCAGATTTCACTGTTCCTTCCTCAGTGCACTGAAGTACCTTGTATATGTCTCTATTATAGTACTTATCAAATTGATTGTAATTATCTATTTTATTCATCTTTGTATCTCCAAACTACCAAAATCATGCTTGGCACACTGTATGCCTCCAATAAATGTTGAGGAATAACCAGATTGTACCTCTCACCTTATTGTGAGCATCTGTGTGCCGGATGACATTCCTCAGGAGGACTTTCCCCAATGGAACACGGGACATTCTTCAATCTAAAATAAATCAATAAATAACATTTAATAATAATAATTTCCTTTATTACCTTATCTTTTATTACAGTGTTATAAAGAAGCATGAAGTAAAGGAAAGATCACTGAACAAGAAGTCAGAGGTCCTGAGGGGTCGTTTCCCTTCTCCCTTAAAAGGGGAAAATGCCTGACCACAATGTACAGTAAGATAGTGGACATCCAAGTTCTTTCAAACTGCACAGAATTAAGTGCCTTCAAGAGCACCATTTTATTTAATCCTCAAAACAACCTCATGTTTTATATGAGGCAAGTATCTTCATTTCTACTTTGTGGATGAAATTCCCTTAAGCCTTAAGTTTCCCCAGGCCAGAGAGCCCAAGGCAAACAAGGTTCAGATCAAAAATCAACTTTTGAATCTCAAAATTAGTTTGTGATGAAGCAAATACCTGGATCTGACAATGTCAGGGACCACAAATGTCAGCATTTGACATCAAATGCAGAGACGCCCTAAATTTCTCCATTCAGGGGAATTTTACTTTCTATTTTTTACAGAAGCCTCCAAAAATAGATGACAAGGATATTCAGCGTGTAGCAGCAGTGGTTTTGTGCAACCACCCCACCGCTCACTCACCCCTCGGTCCTGAGGAAATCAGGCATCTTGCTAGTGTGAGACGAAGAACCACTCCATTACAAGATCTCCTCCGACCCAGGAAGCCAAGGAGTCAGGGCTCAAAGGCAGCTCTCAGCTTCACCCGAGTCCTTCGTGAAAATGCAGCCTTCCCACCGGTTATTCTGCCCTCACCCGTGGCCCAGGCCACGGCTGCCTTTCCCCCAGCCCACACCGACAGGAAGATCTCTTTCCCGACCGAGGCCGGAGGCTGCGCCGGCGCGGAATCCGGCCGGCCGGCTTGACGCGGGCATGCCCCGCTCACGTTCCTCTGGGACGGACCCGAGGGTTGGGCTTCGCTCTCCCGAAAGGAATGGGGACGCTTTGGACGGGTACAACCCTCGACAGGGCCCCAAGAAATACCCAGAGTGCCCGAACCGGGGGGGGGGGGGCGGGGGTGAGGCTTCCAAGTGTAAGAGAAAATACCCCCGTCTGTCACCGGGATCCCTGCCCCCCAGCGGCCACGGAGCTCCCGGTAACCTTCCCTTCAAATGCCCTCCCCATACAAACACACACAAACACACCCATACCGTGCGCCGCAGCCTCGCGTGGCGGGGATGGGGGGGAGGGTGGGGGGGAGGAATCGGTCTGGGAGACAAGGGAGCGGGCTTCCCTTTCAGGCCGGAAGTCGTGCTCCGGAGAAACTCTTCCCACCTACAGGAGACCCAGAGACTCCCACGGGGAGAGTTTCCAGCATCCTCTAGAGATCGAAAGGTGCGGAAAGGAGGCGGGCGCCTTCCTGGAAAAGAAGTGGGTTGGCCTCAGCTGAAAAGCAAACCCAACACCAGAAGGGGAAGATTCCGGAACTGGATGTAAAAATCCTTTCTTCCTGCAGCTTCCCGGACCCAATTAGATGTTGTACCCGGTCCGGTTACCCAGGTGACAGGCATAGCGGTTTGTCACGGAACCGAGAGAAGAGGTGGGTTCGCCGACCTCTGGGATGATTGTACTTTAGTTAAGCTTCCCGTTTAGTTTAACCCTAATATAGTATTCGGGGAACTCAAACCTCTTTTCCTCATTCTGTGGCTGCTATGGGACGTCTCTCCAGTGGGAGAGGAGTGAGAGGAAGGTTATCTCTAGACGCAGATGATATTATTATTCTCATAGTGTATACGAAGTGTCTCAACCCCTCTGTATCAGCATACTTAATTCTCACAATAACCCTACGAGATAGATATTATCGTCTTCACTTTGAGGAGAATAAACTGATATATAACTTCATTGCTCAAGGTCCCACACCTAGTACATGATAAAGATTGGGATCTAGGCATTCTGGACCCAGAATCCATACTTTTAACTACTAAGCTATGAGGAAGTCTCCTTTGGCTCTCTGGCAATTTCAGGACTGGTGAGGCACCAATCAGCCAATACCCGGGTATTGGAACAAGAGAATTGGTCACCGGGTACAGACTTTAACAGACTACCCTCAGTGCTGGTGAGAGTCTAGGCAGAGGTGAGGACTTGTCTAAGAGGACAACTTGAGAACTTAAGAAGGGGGACTAGATAATTAGAGAATAAGGTAAAGAAAAGTGGTGCCAAGCCACAGTCTTTTAGACATAGGTGCTAACTCCACCAAAACAATTCCTGACCTGTTTGTTACTCCCCCTCCAAAAGAAGAAATGAATCATTAGTTACACAGACTTCCCCGCCCCTCCCCCAAGTCCTATCTTTCCACAGACACAAGAGGCCTGTTTACCTCAATCATGGAGTCTTCCTCAAAGGGTCTGCTCACCCAAGTTACTCAGTTCTGGAACCTCCTAGATGATCTGGCTGAAAGTAATCCTGAGAGCTATGAGAAGTTCATTCAACAGCAGCTGAAAGAAGGGAAGCAGCTCTGTGCTGCCCCAGAACCACAGATGTGTCTACAAACCAGGATCCTGGTATGTAGCGGTGGTACAGAGGGATGGGAGGTCTTGAGTGAAAGAATCCTGGAAAAATCAGATAATCACTTACCTTTAGCTATTGCTATTTAAGAAAACTTGAGGGGAACTGCCATTCTAAAGGAAGTGTGAAACAATGTGAAGATTATGTTGAAGGAGTAAGAATGGGAAATTCACATTTGATATATTTTGGAGATCTCAAAGTCATTTTCTACTAGAATAAAAAAAGTAAAGTACTGATTTAACAGATACTCGTAGAATTGGAGGTCTTTCAAATAAAAAGAACTTATCTTGGCTGGGAGGTAAGGAAGTGGTAAAATAGGGGCATATTCACCCGGAGTAGCTGCTTAGATTAGTGCCCCTTCCTCCCAGTTCCTCTGGAAGCAGCAACTGACTCTTGATGAAGTCAGTAGCTTGGAGGAAATCAGGTGACAGTACAATTTTCAAACACAGTTTTAATGCATGGATTGGCTTACTTGGAGACTAAAATTCTCATTCTTTAAATTCTGTGATGTGTTACCCTTAGGATATTATTTAAAAATGAAAAAAACCTAGGTTTTGAGATATGCAAAACTATTTGCTTTTTAGAAACCAGAGGAAAAAGTACTTTTTATTAACCTGTGTCAGTGGAAAAGGATCCCAGCTCCCCAGTCAACCACTCATCCAGTACCTCTAAGTGTTGGCAGACCAGAAGATATGTCTGAAACATCAGGTACATAGAATTAAGTGAGAGAAAGCACATTTTAAAAACTTTATTGGGAATAAGCATGGATCAGATTTTATTTGGTAAAAGGCATTACAAGTAAAATATTTTATTTGGTTATAATGTAGTTAATAACTAATAAGCATACATTTATTTATATGAATTGAATGCTATTCAGTTTTTCTAATAGTAACCCATATAAAATGCCAAGAAATGCCCTAATTGGAGATTTGTGTATTCAGCACCATTGTGATTACCTCTGAAAAATACAGGAATAGAATTTATGTTTTCTAGCTTTATCCAGGATTATAACTTAATATATTACCTGACAATATCATTAGTGAAACAGCTCGTCTTCATTTCACATCCTCTGAATTACACACACAGATGTTTATACAGTCATCGATGTTGCCTACAATCCTGATGTTCTCCAGGCGGCAGAAAAGGACCAAGTGAAAAAAGATCAATTAATACGGATGGCCATGAAATGCATTGAGGAACAATTCCAATTCACTCTCTCACACTTTTACAGTATCACTAAATTTAGAATAAAAGGAAGCATTCAAAGGATGAAACAAAATCTGATGGGAATGCAAGCTGACCCCACAAATTTAAGAGAGAAAATGAGAAAGGGTAAGTTATTGACTGTAAATGGAAAACTTAACTGATTTAAAATTGTTTTGCATCCTCTGTACATTTTGCAAACCAAAAATCTTGATTTTAAAAGATGAGAAAGTTAAAATAGAAAAATATAAAGATTAGATATTAGAAATATTAACATGTCCTTAAAGATTTTTAAATCCTGCAAACTTTTTTTTTTAAGATTTTATTTATTTGACACAGAGAGAGTCAGCCAGCAAGAGAGCGAACACAAGCAGGGGGTGTGGGAAAGGAAGAAACAGGCTCCCAGTGGAGGAGCCCGATATGGGACTCAATCCCAGGACTCTGGGATCACGCCCTGAGCCAAAGGCAGACGCTTAACAACTGAGCCACCCAGGCGCCCCTAAATACTGCAAACTTTTTAACCAAGTTCTTGGTTTAAGATTATTTTTTTAAGATTTTATTTTTTAAAAATATTTTATTTATTTATTTGAGAGAGAGTGCAGGGGGGGCTGGGGGGGCAGGGGCAGAGAGAGAGAGAGACACGCTCAAGCAAACTCCCTGCTAAGCACAGAGCCCAACTCGGGGCTCCATCTCACAACCCTGAGGTCATTACCTGAACTTAAATCAAGAGTCAGACACTTAACCTGACTGAGCCACCCAGGTGCCCCAGGTTTAAGATTAAGATTCTGGGGCGCCTGGGTAGCTCAGTCGTTGAGCGTCTGCCTTGGGCTCAGGGTGTGGTCCGGGAGATCTGGGATGGAGCCCCGCGTCAGGTTCCTCCGCTGGGAGCCTGCTTCTTCCTCTCCCACTCCCCCTGCTTGTGTTCTCTCTCTCGCTGGCTGTCTCTCTCTGTCAAATAAATAAATAAAATCTTAAAAAAAAAAAAAAAAGATTCTTTTAAGATTCCCAAACTAAATTAGCTTCAGCTTTATCTGCCATTTTGGCTAATGCCACATATATTACAGTTCATAGCCTGATAGTATTTTATGTTGTTGATTAATTTTGTTATTTCATCTCCACCCCTCCCCCCGGCCTTTTCTCCCATAAGAACTAACCCTTGAACAGATAAGTAGTACTGCGAGCAATCCAGATCACTTTCAGCTTTTATTGCCAAAAGGTGAAGTTTCAAGCAAAACAAGGTGTCTGATTGAGGAGATTTCCAGTACAGAGATCCAGGTAGAGATGAAGGAACCAGCCTATGAATTAAAAATTGTGGCTGACCAGAATGAGAAACCTCTGGAAATTGAAATAAAAGTTGAATTACCTGGTATTAATTCAGTATCTCTCTGTGAACTTAGTGTTTCTGAGGTAAGTCGAACAGGTAATACTATAAATTTGTATTAGTCAACATTTACTGTATTATGCTATAGTAACAAACTCCACAGTCTCGGTGGTTTATAGCAATTTGCTCAGGTTGTATGTCAGGTAGGCCTCTGTTCCAGGAGTCTTGCACATTTCAAGATACAGGTGAAGGAGTAATTCCCATCTGAGATATGCCATTCTTATGGAAATGGTCAAGCCATGCATTGGATCCTACAACCTTCTCTCAGGCATAGTATATATCACTTTTACTCTCATTCTATTGGCCAAAGGTAAGGCACAAGGCCAAATCCTACATCAGCTAGGCTGGGAAGAATATTCTCACAGGTAGTCACAGGAATTCAAATGGCAAAGATGTATAATCCTTTAACAGAAGAAGAGCAAAAAATTGGCAAAAGTCCTACAATTTATCACAGTCCACTCTCAAGGTCACAAATATTTGCTCCTTTCCCCAAGAAAGGCATCTCCAATCCCAGTATCAGACTCTAAAATACAGGATTTTGCCATTGTAAACTGCATTCTCCTCTTGAATCACAGATCTATGGACTACAAAGACAAGTAATCTACTGCCATAGCCACATGCACCATACAATGTGGAATGGAGAGGGGATAACCATAAGTTAACAAGTCGCAGTTTGGAAATGGGGAAAACAGGAGGCACACAGCAGCTATTGGGCACCGTAATTCTGAAATCCTAGTAGGCAGATATTGTGAGGGTCCCTTTCCTAGAAGTAGAGGGAGTTATTGGTTAGGTCCCATTACAAGATTCCTTGGTTACCTAGCCCCCTAGTTCCATTGTTTTCCATGACTTTCAGCTGCATTTTTTTGGGTGGTGTTTCCCTTTTACCCACACTGGCCACATGAGAAAAGAACATTGGAGAATATGCCATCCTTATGTGCTGAGCAGTTTACTCACCCTGTTACAGGCTATTGGAATGTTGGGGGTCCAAAGATCATTTTAAATGTTTCAGTCTAGGCTGGTAGCATTTTATTTCTTCAATTCCAATCAGTGCCACACCCCACAATTCTTTATTAGACATGTCCGTTTTTCAATGGCCTGTCTTTTTTTGCTTAATTACTGTCATTTGAGCCAAATGTAAGGATTAACTGAGCTCCACCTTAATCCAGTTAGAGGTTTTAACAAAGAATATGACGTGTGATTCAATCTTCACTTCTAGGCTGTCTTAATCAGTCTTTGTTGCTAAGAAATAAATTCTCAATTTTATTTTTTACCGGTTTAAAATAAAAATTAGTTCCATTTCTCTGTCCTGAAATCTTAGAATTTCTGGGCTTTGTATATTCTTTTAATCCTACTTGCAAACTGGGAAATTCTTTTCTAAGCTCATCTCTTTTTATAGTAGCTTATTAAATGTAGCCAACAGAAATAATGCATGTTACCAACATTGTTTTCACACTTCTTTACCTAAAGCCACAAATTAACGCGGTACAGTCACAGGTCTTTAAAATTACTGTGCTGGTTTGACTGAGGGCTTTATCACTATAAAACATGGATCACCATTTTTCCTATTGCCAGTACATTTTCCTCACTGTTTGCTGGTCAGCCACAAAGTCAATGCCACATAATCTAGGATGGCGACACCCAATTTATGGCACTGTATCAGTTAACTTTTGATGTATTGAGCAGCAGTAACAAAAAACCTCAAAACCTCAGGGAGTTACAACAGCAACTGTACAGCTCATTGTGAGGCAAAGAGATCCTCCTCTTACGGGAAAGGAGTGAATAACTGGGAATAATCCAGTAACACATATTTTAACCAGGAAATACTTACTAATTTCATCTTTTAAAATACTTTGGTTTTTTATTCTTAGGATGACTTATTGATTGAGGTCTCTGAGAAGTACAGATTACATCTGAATCTTCCAGAATCTGTGGATACTGAAATGACTACAGCCAAATTTATCAAAGAGAAAGCTACATTAATCATCACAATGCCATTGGTGTAAGTCAAGAGCATCATCTGCTTTGGGTTTTCAGTGCTAAAGGCCTGTGAATGATAGGACCTTCATTATGGGTGAAGAGGTAGTGGTTTACCTTAAACACTAGTATTTTCTAAGAGTTCTTTTTGAAGGAATGAGGTTTTCTCATCAACTTCTCATCAATCTTTTTTTTTTTTTTTAACTCTCCTTCTCAAACTTGGCTAGAAGCAGAAACTTTTAAAACGGTATTACCATGATATACTTGTTTTGAAGCTATTTCTAATGATCTTAAAGTAACAAATTTGTCATTTGGGAAAATTCTGTTTCCAAGTAAATTGTGGGGAAAAAAATTTTTAAGATTTTTATTTATTTGACACAGAGAGACAGCGAGAGAGAAAACATAAGCAAGGGGAGTGGGAGAGGGAGAAGCAGGCTTCCCACTGGGTGGGGGCTCATGGCCTGAGCCGAAGGCAGACACAACAACTGAGCCACCCAGGCACCCCTAAATTGTGAAAATTCTTGGTTTACTGGTTGAAATTCTGGTTTACTTGGTGTCTCTAGCAAATTTTTGCATCAGAAATAAATCCCAGACTGTGTAAATTTTCTATTACCAAGAAGAACTGAAGCAGTCGAAGTTTCCTCCAGCTATAAAGTTACAGGACCAATGTAGTAATATACAAATTTCTGCTTCTATGAACCTCTATACTTCTGTAAAACAGTTCCAATGGGAAGAGTCCAAGCTACCCAGACAGATTTTTTAATAACGAATCTGGACTTGTCTGTGGACTGGATACAATGATGCAGTAACAATAACAGGATGTTATTGTACAGAAGATGCAAAATACATCTAACCGTAAGAAAAAGAATGTGACTTTGGGACAAGTGCCTTTCTCCTATGAAAATAATTTTAAAAAGAAGTGACGTATTTATCAACTTCCATTCAAAGGTATTAACTTTGATGTTCACATCAAACTTTAAACATCCTTAATCATCTTTCCTAGATTTAGTACAGCTTCCTTGTAATAGCTTCTAGTTCAACATAAGGTCTTTAAAGTCCTTATTAATTTAACTAATACAGTATATAGAATAAAACAATTGATATGTGATATTTAAAGACAAGTATCATTTTCTTAAGCCTGGTCTGGATTTGCGTTCTCCCAGCAATAGGATAATTTACCATCTGAAAATGTTCTAGAACTGTATCATGTCCTAAAGTTAATACACCTATTATATTCTCATCCCTCAAAAAAACTTGGAATGCTTTCACCTTACCTTCTCTTCTACAAAATCACTGTCAATACTTGTCCTAGAAACCCCATACCTAACCACATAGAACTGGTTGAATCTCTGCTCTGGCACTTTCTGCACTTGGGTGTTACTTTTGTCAGCAGCTATGCGTTTGTGTACTCATTAGCAAAATGCTTATCAAGATCTAGCATGCTTCATTTTAAATTTACATCCTTGTTATTTTCCAAAATATTTTACTTATTTCAATGGATTTTTATATTCATAAAAACTTCTCCTTCTCCTCCCTCTCCCCAAAAATGCAAAACTTTGCCCAGGAAGAACATTAGTAACTGTGGAATAGTTTAATCTGAATCTTACCAAGATTTTTTTCCTTGAAACTGGAAATTGAGATGGACATTAATTATCCTTGATTTAGAGACTCAATTTTTCTACAAGCTTGGTTTTATTTATTTATTTAAAGATTTATTTGAGAGTGTGTGTGTGTGAGTGGGGGAAAGGGCAGAGGGAGAGGAGAAGCAAACAAACACCCCGGTGCGGGGCTAAGTCTCACCACTTGGAGGTCATGACCTGAGCTGAAACCAAGAGTCAGACACTCAACCGACTGAGCCACCCAGGTGCCCCTACAAACTTGATTTTACATTATTATCAATAGTGATTATTTTCCCATGTATTCCAGGGTTTGGGCATTACTAGGTGAGGAGGAATGCTTGCAACACATTCATATGATCTCTCAGGCTAGTGAACTCCTTTCTCAGACCATGCCTTGGGATACCGTAACTTCACTTACAAACCTCAGGGTTGGTGTAAAAATCTAACGCAGCCAGACCACGCTTTCATCTTGCTGTGTGGCACACTCCATCAGGAGGTGCTTCAGTAGCTCCTGGAGCCTAAAGTGTTAGATTCTATCCTCCTAAACTCAGTCCTTTATTTTACTAATTCTACATGCTTAAAATGCATTTGTATTAAGAGTGTACACGTATATAGCTATCTCTGGCTTTAATTTAATGTGAAAAATAATTACCAACAGATCAAAAATTAGACAAGACACACTGAAAACATATAGTTTAATTTTTAAATAATTTCAACCAAAACTTTTTACTTTTTTTCAGTTCTGGTAAGAGAAATAGACTGAGTTCAGATTTAGATTATACCTCAGATTAATTTTTAACTCAGAATAATTTTTATTAGAAGACAGCCTTTTATTTTTCTTTCAAGGGAACAACAGAGCCATAAGCATTTGCCAAGAATGAATTATCTTTGAAGTTTCATGTATTTGAACCAGATGTGGCTCATACTGATGGTCCCTGTGATAAGCTTATTCCTTCTTCATAATCTTCAATTCAAGCTAACATTACTGATTACTGAAAAATCAATTTAATAAACTGTTTTTGTAATACAGCAAGGGAAATATTCTGGAATATATGCAGTGTCACTTGTGCACCATGTAATAAAGAACATTTAGAAATAGATTCAACACTGAAAGATCTAAATTTCAGGGGACTGTTCCACATATATACAAGCAAAGACTGGTCAGATTTATTTTAAATAGTCATAAACAATTCCAAATAATTTATTAAAACACATCAATAGAAAGTCTGGAATTGTGATAATGTTCCAAATTCATTTTTATTATCCTGAATATCACCTCCTCCACTCCCCCTCCCCTAAGAAAAAAGGCAACTTGTAACAAAATGGAAAAAATATTTAGGCTGATAAGGCAGCAAGCAACCTAAACTATTATTTTTTTCTTTCCAATAGGATTTTAGGACTTATTGTACATGAGACAACACCAGGTGGAAAAACACAGAACACTTTTTTTGTACACACATTTTTTTTTTACTTGATCCAAGTAGAAATGACTACTTTGCTTCTAATCTTTTAGCTCCCAACTGCTTACCAATGTCTCTTTCCCCCTCTTCCTTTCAGACAGGACTTGGTGATACATGGACTTTGGCACATATCACACTAGAAACCATATTTTACATATGTACACTTATTCCACAGTTACTTGATACAGTTTTCCAAAGTTATTTGAGTAACAGATTCTGATAATTAAGTTCATTTGCAAGTAGCCACCAGTTAATCTTCGAGGAATAATTTCTACTTTGTTAAATTCTATAAACATATTCTTTTATTTGGAGATAATTTTAAATTCTGCTCTCAGAATTACACATGTAAGTTGTTTAAATAAATACCCACACAAATTCTCATGTATACCAAGTAGCTGGTTTATATTTATATCTTCATCTCAAGAGACAAAAACAACCATTTCGGGATTCATAGAAAAATAAACAAATGACAGTTAGCTGAAGAAGTCTAAGAAAATGTTAACTTTTAAATTTCACTTATTTTCCTTGAAGTTCTCCACCCTTCGCATCCATGATAAACGAAGATCACATAACAGAAAAATTTGAATTACCATTAAATTCCAAAATCAAGCTTCAATTCAAACCCTTTCTCCAAGAGAACAGACTTCTTTCTTTCCTTGACTTCTCTTTCCCTCAAATCTGAGAAAAACATCTGAGGCAATTAAATTTTAAAACCTCAAGGTTTCATCCAGATTACCTTTATGTATCTGTTTCAACAGAGAACCACAGTTCTACCTCTACATTTCCCAATGGAAGTATTTATCACCAAAGGGCCAGGCCACATGTTCCCTTGACTAGGAATACACAGCTCAAAATCTGGTGTTCATTAAACATGTACAATATGTGGGTGTAATTGGCATTTAAAAAATTCAGTAATGCCCATTACAAATAACTTATCTGGACAGACTCAAAAATAACTGGTTAACTTTAAAATAAAAAGAACCACCTGTGTAATATATTTATATCTTGGTAAGAATGAACATTGTGACCTGGGAGAGTCTAGAAATTCTTGGGTTAATTATAACAACATGGTGATAGGTTTTTCAAGATACTTTCTAAACTCAGCAAGCCACTGGGCTCCAACTGCTCCATCCACAACCCGATGATCACAACTGAGTGTAACAGACATCATGCTAGCCACATCAAATCTAGAAAGAGATAAAAATATTATTAGGTATTCTGAAAACAATCACCAGTTTTTAGCTAGTAACCAGCCCAAATGCCAACTCCAACTGGGTAAGATTATTTTCCACCTACTCTTTATTTGGCCCACAGGCCAAATCCCGCCGAATGCAGGTTTTCTGGAATTCATTTATATATTGCCTATATCTGCTTTCTCACTACAATGTATTTGCAACAGAGACCGTAACTCAGAAAGCCTAAAATATTTACAACCTGGATCCAAGAAAAAGTATGCTCACCCTGGCCTATAGTAAATAAGGCTTTCTATGTCTAATAGGATTGACTGCATTTAATAAAAGAAGAGCTACTGCCCTGAGAAACTTCATTCTATACTTACACCTCACTCTATCTGAAGTTCCAATAGGCCATGACTGTAATTATAAAACTGAGACTCAAACACAGGTATAATGTAAAAACAAACAAAAATATACCACAACCACCACCACCAAAAAACAAAAAAGGTATAATGTAATGAAAATGAACTTACAACGCCCTCTTTATTTTGGTACTTACCCTTTTTCATTATCTGCTGGAACCAGTCTATCCTCTGAAGCACCAATTGCCAAAATACATGCTTGAGGTGGGTTAATAATAGCAGAGAAGTTCTTAATTCCAAACATTCCTAAATTGGAGATTGTAAAAGTGCCACCCTAGAGGAAAAGAGATTAAAAATAGATCATGTTAACTGCTTGTCAACATAAGCCAGAAAAAAAGACAAATGTTCTGTGAAGAGACCTTTTTTTTTTTTTTTAAAGGATTTTATTTATTTATTTGAGAGAGTGAAAGCAAGAGCCAGACAGGACGAGCAGGGGTGGTGAGAGAGCACGAGCAGGGTGAAGGGCAGAGGGAAAGGCAGACTGAGCAGAGAGCCAGATGCAGGGCTTGATCCTGGGACTCCAGGATCATGACCTGAGCCCAAGGCAGACCCTTCATGGATTAAGCCACCCAGGCATCCCCTGTGGAAAGACCTTAAGATAATCTTTAAGAAAGGCCTCTGAACTACCATTTAAAAAAAAAAAAAATTAAAGGAAAGGAAAACAGCACAAGGTGACAGATGTGACTTAGCTCGACTATGATCATCTCACAAAGTATACATATAGCAAAACAGCAAAGCTGTACACCCTGAATATGCACAATTCTTATTTGCTACTTACATATCAATAAACTGAAAGGGAGAAAAAAAGGCAGGCCTGAATGGAATACACTTTAATGAAAATATATAACCATTACAGTGGGAACATAAGTCATAAGTTTTCCAAACTGACAGAAAATAGGGTATTCACTTTTTCTTTGTTTTCAAGGACTTGTGTCAATATAAGGCAGAATCAAAGGTGGAAAATGCAATAAAAGCATTATGCCACCCTTTTTTTAAAAAAAATTTATTTGAGAGAGAAAGAGAGCACGAGACAGTGGGGAGGGGCAGAGAGAGAAAGCAGCAGACTCCCCACTGAGCGGGGACCCCGATGCAGAGCTCCATCCCAGGACCCAAGCCCAATATAGACACTCAACTGACCGAGCCACTCAGGTGCCCAGCAATATGCCCTTAAAAATAACATAATTCTTAACATTCAGAAGGGAAATAAATAATACCTTACCTGGAACTCATGAGGCTGTAGTTTACCCTCTCGTGCTTTGGTTGCTAAAGAAACAACATCATTAGCAATGGCTTCCAGTCCTTTTATATGTGCATTAAATACGATAGGTGTAATGAGTCCTGCAGGAGTACTGACTGCAACACTGATATCCACAACATGGTTTCTATTTCAAAAGAAAAAAGGAAATTTCAATAATTATCACAATATTTATTAAGAGCTTATGTGTCAGGCTAAGCAAGAATATTGACATTTACCTCAGTTTGGGCTACTGTTCAGCCAGAGGGATATTTTTCCTGGTTTTTACATTTTGCTATGCTCTCTTCTTAATTTGGACTTCTTAAAAATGAACAAGAAATGTGTCAGTAGGTTCATTTCACATGTGCTCTGTCTTGCACCTGCCTTGACTGACACATGGGTACAGGTGCAAAAGGCCCGGCATTCAGTGAGAATTACACAAAAAGAACTTGAATTCTGAGATGAAGTGGACTGGGTGGGGCTGAGCCTGCAGGCAGAGTTTGAGCAGATGGAAGGATGTGGAGGGGGAGGACTGTGTTGTGAGAGAAACAGGAGAGCTCAGGATGTAGGGTGGTGGTACCTTAGAACATAAAAGTAGGATTCCTAATCTGTATTATCCAATGGGTACCTTTGCAACTGGGTCCCTTCTCAGAATATATATTTTTAACACGGAAAGTAAAATATTCAATTACCAAAAACAAGATAATTTAAAAAAAAAAACTATATTGAAATTCAATTAACAAATTATTCAAAAAACAAAATTGTAATATATGTATTAACTCATAACAAGATCTGGCAAGAGGTCTAAAAACTGCTAAAATTTTGAAGTAGTGATAAGCAAAAAAACAATCTTTTAAAAGACACCTGCAACAACTACAATCTGATATGAAAATAAGTGATCTTTATTGGTCACCAGTGCAAGTACTGTTAATAATACCTCTTTGATTTGTTCTCTACATTTATAGTAGGAGGAAATGCCAAATTTCAGTTAGAGGTTAGTGGAAAGGAATGATTTTTTCCCCCTCATCCAAGTTCCCAAACTCTTAAATTGTATCCACAGCCGCCTCGGGGTTTGTTAAGTTAGGGCCCCTGCCGAAGTGTTCTGCAATTGAGAAAAAATTAAAACTTCACATGAAGGAAGAACCCCAGCTGCTTCTAGGCACAAGCTTTAGAATACTATGGGTACCAAATCCCTCAGTGTCCCCAAGCTGACCAGGGGCAATGAGACTGTCACTTGCAAACACAAGGACCTGGTCAAATAATAGTGTGTGACCTCTTAGCAGCTACCACAGCTGGGCTATGGCCAAGGTATCACACAGCAAATACTGCTTTCTTAATTATCCTGTCACTCACTCTTCCTCCTGGTGTGTCTTATCTTGCCCACCACTGAATATAGCAAACAGTACATGTTCAATAAATATCTGTTGAATGACTATATGAACAAATGAATGAAGGGCATTTGGTAGGAATTAACAAACAATTCATAGAACTTGCCCTGGAACCTTGATCTGCTCATCAAAAAAGTGTTTTCTTCAGATACTCTTAAAAGGTTAAATATTAATTTATCCTATGACCCAGCAATTCTACTTTAACCCAAGAAAAATAAAAATGTAAGTCAACACAGAGAATTGTACACAGATGTTCATAACAGCTCTCTAAAAGATAGGTCTTTGTCTTAATCCCAGAATCTACCAATGTGACATTATTTAATAAAAAGATCTTTGCAGGGGTGCCTGGGTGGCTCAGTTGGTTAAACGTCTGCCTTTGGCTCAAGTCATGATCTCAGGGTCCTGGGATCAAGCCCCACATTGGGCTCCCTGCTCAGTGGGGAGCCTGCTTCTCCCTCTCCCGCTCCCCCTGCTTGTGCTCTCTCGTACTCTCTCTCTCTGTCAAATTAAAACAAAAAACAACTTTGCAGGTTAATTAGGATCTTGAGATGAAATCATCCTGGGTTATCTGGGTGGGCCCTAAATCCAGTGCCACATGTCCTTGTAAGAGACAGAAGAGAAGAAGGCCATGTGAGTTTGGAGTTATGTAGCCACAAGCCAACGAATGCCCAGAGCCACCCAAACTGGAAAAAGCAAGGGAAGATTCTCTCCTAGAGCCTACGGAGGTCGTGTAGCCATGCTAACACCTTGCTTTTGGACTTCAGGCATTCAGAACTAGGAGAGAATAAATTTTTGTTTTAAGCCACCAATTTTGTGGTAATTTATAACAGAAGCCCCTAGGAAACTAATAATCTATAAGGAATAGTAAGACCCTCAAATGTTCTCCAAGAGGGGGTGACCAAGGAAAAAATGAGAATAAGTAGATTTCCTGTTAAGTTTGACAGGACTGGAAAATGGTTTAGACTTCTGGAAACTTTCATAAAGAACTGATGATGAGTGCATAGCCCCTTCGTAGGCAACCATTAAGATCAGTTTGGCCAGGTTTCACAGCATACTACATGTCTTAGTCATAAATAATATTTTCTTAGGCATAAAAATATTAATGCTGAATACTGATTTATCCAAAATTTGTGCTGTAATTGATTTGGTAGGATTGTGGTGTGTGTGTGTGTGTGTGTGTATGGAGGGTACAATAAAGCTAAATCTTAACCTTCTTTAATACCAAATCAGTTGATAAAGAAAATGAAAATGCATAAAAGGCAACAGAAAAATGTTATTTAGAAATATGAAGGTAGGGGTGCCTGGCTGGCTCAGTCGATTAGGCGTCTGACTCTTGATCTGGGCTCAGGTCATGACCTCAGGGTTGAGAGATCAGGGCCCACATCGGGATCCACGCTGTGCATGGAGCCTGCTTGGGATTCTCCTTCTCTCCCTCTCACTCTGCCCCTCCCTGCTCATGTTCTCTGTCCCTCTAAAAATAAAATAAAATGAAAAAAAAAATTTTTAAAGATTTTATTTATTTGTCAGAGAGAGAGCACAAGCATGGGGAGTGGGAGGAAGAGAGAGAAGCAGGCTCCCCACTGAGCAAGGACCCTGGGATCATGACCTGAGCTAAAGGAAGACACTTAACTGACTGAGCCACCCAGGCATCCCAAAATGAAATAAAATCTTTAAAAAAAAAAAAAAAAAAAAAGAAGTTGTATTTGCCTCTTGGGAGTAAGACCTCAGATTAAAAGCTGAATAGGTCACTGTAAGGCACGAAGCAATATTCTAATGTATATACTATTATTTTAAGAGAAATTAAATTAATAACAATAATATTAAAAAAATCTACACAGTAGAACAAGCCTAGATGCAGGAGTCAGAATCCTGGTTCCAATCACAGTTTTGCTACTTATGAACATATTAATTCAGGAAAGTTATTTAACTCATTGAATCCTCAGTTTCTTCATCTGTAAAATGGGAGTAAAAGCCCCTAGAGTTCATGAGGTGGTCGTAAGAATTAAAATGAGACAACATGTGGAAGACACTGAGCACCATGCCAGTTACATGCCACCATAATATTAACAAACGTTTCTTGGTTTTGTTTTTAATTTGCCCCCACTAAAGTTCAGCAGAACTGGTGAACAAAAACCATTTCAACCCTGCTTTTTAACAATTGTTATCAATTATTCACATCTGTAAACTTATCTCCCTCTTCTAAACTCAAAGAATTTGTAGTCTTCACTAAATAAATTTAGCATTATCTCACAAATAGTTTTACATTGTTTGCAAACTGTTTTGCCAATGGAAGTCCTCTTCCTCCCTATATTCCATTTTTCCTTATCCCCTATACTCCTGTTATACATGAGTTAGCACAAGAAAACTGCTGACGGATATATCCTTTCCCCAGCAGTATCTTACTTACTGTCTTATAACTGTGTCCAGCCAAGAAGAATTTGCTTCAGGAACTTTTAAACATGCCAAAGCTGAAGCTTTTATGATGAAGTCATTGACAGAAATTTTGCTTCTCCCTTCTAACATCTGCAAAGATAAGAAACCACTGTAGTTTCTTAAACTCTCTTCCCAAAGACTGAAACTTACCATCTGGCAGGGGACGCTGGGGGAAGAATACAAATGTCCTGAGGTGAATGAAATGAAACTAAAAGTTGGTTGTGGTATGTTATGCCTTCATTTTCACTTATCTCAACAAAACCAAAAGTTGGTTCTTTAAAAGGATCAACAAAATGATAAATGTTTAGCTAGACTGACAAAGAAAAAAGACTCAAATTCCTAAAACCAAAAATGAAGTAGGACATTACTATGTACCCTACCGAAATGAAAAGGTTTGTAGGTAATGCTATGAACAACTATATCCCACAAATTAGATAATTTAGGTGAAATGGAGGATTCCTAGAAAGACACAAAATGCCAAAACTGAATCAAAAAGGAATAGAACCCTTGAATTGATCTACAACTAATACTAAAGAGATTGAATGATAATTTAAAAACCAACCACACAGAACAGCCTAGACCCAAGATGGCTTCCCCAAATGGTGAATTCTGCTAAACATTTGAAGAATATCAATTCTTCACAAAATCTTCCAAAAAATAGAAGAGGGAACACTTCCCCACTCATTCTATGAGGTCAGTATTAACCCAACACTAAAACCAGACAAAGGTATCACAATAAAAGAACAAAAAATAAAACAATCCAGAAAAAAAACTACAGACAAATACCTCTTAAGAATATAGTCGCAAAAACCCTCAAAAAATTCTAGCAAACCAAATCCAGCAATATATGAAAAGGATTATTCACCATGACCAAATGGAATTTGTTCCAGGAATGCAAGATTGGTTTAACATCTGAAAATCAATTAATGTAATAATGTCCTAATAGGAAAGGGACAAAAATCACATGACCATCTCAGTAGACACAGAAAGAGCATTTGACAAAATTCAACCACCACTTCGTAAAAACTAGGAATAGAAAGGAACTTCCCGAACCTGATGATAAAACAGATCTACAAAGTTCCACAACCATCATCATATACTTCAGTGGTGAAAGACTTACTTCCTCTTAAGTTCAGAACAAGACAAGGATGTCCACTTTGCCAATTCTAGTCAACATTTTACTAGATGTGCTAGCCAGAGAAATTGGGCAAGAAAAGGAAATAAAAGGCATCCAAATCAGAAAAGAAAAAGCAAAATTATCTCTATTTGGAGATGACATGATTTTGTATATAGAAAATCTTAACACACTAAATAAAAAACAAGGTTGCAGGATACAAGATCAATATACAAAAATTAATGGTATTTCTATACAGTAACAATGAACACTCTGAAAATGAAATTTATAATAGTATTAAAAAGAATAAAATACCTAAGAATAAATTTAACAAAAGAAGTGCAAAAACTTATACTCCAAAAACTGCACAAATTATTCAAAGAAATTAAAGAAGACCTAAATAAATGGAAAGCCACCCTATATTCATGGAGGAGGAACGCTAAGAAGGCAAAACTCCCCAAATTGATCTACAGATTCAATGAAATCCCTATCCCTATAGGAAATATGCAAAATAGGAGACAAAGTAGGTAAGACAGAAAGTAGGTAAGTGATTGTCTAGGGTTGGGGAGGATGGGAGCATTGGGCTGGGGGCTATGGCTAATGGGAAAATACTTTCATTTTGGGATGATGAAAATGTTCCAAAATTCATTGTGGTGATGGTCACAGAACTCTGAATATACTAAAAGCCACTGAATTGTAAACTTTAAATGGGTACATGGTATGATATGTGAAATACAAATAAAACTGTTTAAATGAATAAAATAATACATTGGCATATATTTTTCATGTCTAATTTTCAAATAAATGTACTGTAAAAGAGCTGTAACATTTTGCCAATAAAAGTATGCAATCATCTCTAACCCTTGTAGCCAGTTACCTCTGTTAATCCTTAATTGCTTTATTCATTCATTCATCCAATATTTGAGTACTCTGTTCTAGACATAGAATTCTAAAAGCCCTGGATATAAAGCAGTGAAAAAATGGGTAAAAATTCTACTCTTAGGGACCTTACATTCTAAAGGAGTGGATAAAAAATGAAACATATGTAAGTAAGATAATGTTACATACATACATATGTATGTAAGATAATGTTAAATGATAATGTTAAATGTTAAATGATAAAGAGAAAAATAGAGGAAAAGAACTAAAGGGAAAACTGACCACTCACCACACTCCTCTTCCCTTAATTTTAGAATAAGGTGACTAGGGAAAACCAGAGAAGGTGATATTGAGTCAAATCCTTAAGGCAGTAAAGGAGGAAGCCAGGTGGATGCTAGAGGAAAAATATTCCATGCAGACAGAACAAGTGCAAAGGGACTAAAGTAGGAGTAGACAGGCGGAATGTCAAGGAATAGGAAGACAACCATTGGTTTTGCAGAATGAGCAAGTGGAAAAGTAGGAGGTCAGAGAGGTTATAGATAAACTATATAATGCTGAGTGCCACTGGCCTACCCCTCTCTCCCTCTCTTTAAAAAAGTAAAATAAGAGAACACCATTTTCCATCATCAATGGGCATACTGTAACAAAAAATATAGGTGAAAATGTAAATGTTTAGTGGGCTTAAAAACAAGAATTTTAGAATTTATAGAGTTGGAATTTCCAGAACTTTTACCTTATTAAGTTCTTTCCGTACCAACAAAACTTCTCCCATATTTACATCAATGGAAAGGTAATAATGAGGTATGGTTTGCTTAGACTGCATTAACCGCTGTGCAATAACCTGAAATCAAAGAGATTAAAATATCATTTATCTCAAGCTCAGGTGAGACTTTACCTAATGCAGGGTTCTGTTTGCTCCTTTACCCTGCTCCCTGGTAATGGTTACCTCAAGCATTACCAGAACTGGAATATGGTATTCGAATATGCACCAGAACCTGGGCTCCTTCTAGTAGTATTTAATCAGAACAATATTTGTTTATCCCAAGTATTTAACTGGCCAAACCAAACATCTTAAACTAGTCATCTAAGATTCCCAATTTAAAAAAGTCTCTGCTAGAGTTTCAAACTGTGGATGCAACTGAACAATCAGAGCACAGATACCCCCCAAAGCTTTGGTTGCAGATTTAGGGTAATACTCTTACACGACGAATGTTGCTGATTGGGACATCTGTGAAGACACCTGTAGGAACAGGCGCCACTTCTGGACCTGCCGCAGGCACAGCAGCTGCTGGAGCCTATGGGGAAGTACAAAAGTTCTTAGTACCTGTGGCTCAATCCTGGCATATGCAATGGATGCAAGCTAGTGACTCTTACAGATGGCAAAGTAAACATTAAAAGGCTTAGAGAAAAAAGCTATTTCTATCCCAAAGGAGCAAAAGGGACTCAGATTTGTGCTGTGCTTATATAAAGTCTTGTTTTTAATTTTTATACTTAGAATTCTGTGATCATGTTTTAAGTATCATTTTTCTTTGTTCAATGATTACTTTGTCAAAATAATTTTGTATTTGCAAAATTACCTTCAAGAAAAGCAATCAAAGCTTTCTCAAATTGAAAGAATTAGAGATTAACATAAAACAAGGTAATTCACTTTTCCGAACAGGCGTAAGAAAAAACAATGATAAATCTTTCGTATGTATGTATTTATTTTAAATATTTTATTTATTTATTTGACAGAGAGAGTGTTCACAAGCAGGGGGAGAGGGAGAGGGAGAAGCAGGCTTCCTGCTTCTCCCTCTCCTCCCGCTAATGCTCTCTCTCTCTCAAATAAATAAAATATTTAAAAAAATAGATAAATAAAGCAAACGTCTAAGTAGCTAAATCATTTTCCTTTTAGCTAATTATCAACACTTCAACCAACCAAATGGGAGTTGGGTGGCTATAAGGATTTAATCCCTGTGTGGAATAATTAACTACCTAAAACTCAAACTCTACTCAACCAACTTGTAAGCATGCATTTAAAAGCAGGGCCTGAAGGAGAGGATTTGTTAGGAAAAATTTAGTACCACTACCGGGAAAAAAAAAAAAAAAGAAACTGGAATGCAAGTCAATGTAGCATATCATCTTTTCCTTTTGTATGCTGAGTGACAGCACATTCATATCTAAATATTGCTAGCCAGTGAAATTAGACAAAAGAAAACACAATTCTGGTTAAGCTATTCCATTCATAAGTAATGTACAAAAGGGTCTAATAGGTTGGACAGGGCATTTTGCAGGGACAAGATACCAAAAGAAAAAACAAAACAAAACAAAAAAAGCCAGGGGCGCCTGGGTGGCACAGCGGTTAAGCATCTGCCTTCGGCTCAGGGCGTGATCCCAGCGTTGTGGGATCGAGCCCCACATCAGGCTCCTCCACTATGAGCCTGCTTCTTCCTCTCCCACTCCCCCTGCTTCTGTTCCCTCTCTCGCTGGCTGTCTCTATCCCTGTTAAATAAATAAATAAAATCTTAAAAAAAAAAAAAAAAAAGCCAAATCTACTCACAGGAGCAGCTTTAGTAGGCACAAAAGAGTCTATGTCCTTCTTGATGATTCTGCCTTCTGGTCCCGTGCCTGGAAGAGATGCGAAAATAGCACACGTGAGAGCAGACTGCTGGTTCCTCCAGGAGATCAACACTCTGATCCTGAAGTGCAAGTTCCTAAAGGTTCTCTACCAAAGACCCTCTGAAGGGGTCACTCACTGCATTACTCCTGTACCCCAACACAGCAGCTTTTGTCAATTATAATAATTCACACAGAATGCACTCATTTGATCTATAGTGGTTCTTTTCTTTGTAACTACAGCAAATACTCTTGTTAAATACTTCTTTTAGAGTTTTACCTAAGCTGTATTTCATCTTTTCATGTTAAATTGAAATAATGTTTACTGTTAAATTGGGAAATAATGACATATGGATAATGCTGAGTACAATTTATACTTCCCAAAGTCTAGCTGTCTCTCTTAGCTCCAAAAAACCCTTTCTGAACCTTGAAATGGATCTCATTTGGGTTCTAGATTCATTTGATCACGAAGAATTCCCTTTGTACAAAGTCAACAGATATGACAACAATTGTTTCCGGTAAATTAGACAAGTTAATTTTTCAACCCAAAATAGCTTGAGTAACTCTCAACTGCAATGATCTCATCTTCAGAATCACTCCTTCCTTGTGTGGTCTACATCATTTATTCAGAGCTTTCTCGCAGTGACCAAGGTTCTAAACTGGCCTGTGTCAGAGACTGGGAATGAAGTATGTGCAACGTCACACACAAGGAAAGATCTTCAAATCCTCTCACGAAGGGGTTACTTTTATTTTCGCTCAATTCCTTCCTCCTCCCATCCACAACCAATCAGGTTTAACTTAGACCCGAACAGATAATCCTGAACCTTAATTCTAAGGAGATTCAGAATTTAGTTATTAAAATACCTTTTACACTGGCCCACTTCTAGAAAAAATTTGGTCAAATTGATTCATCTTCCCCCAAGGCAGACTTTTAAAAGGAGTCTCGTTGTATGCAGTTCGTCCCAACTCCTTTCCTTCCTTATGAAAAATGAGTTGGCTAGGATTGTGTTTATCCTCACCCGGCGCTCTAGAACAGAGGTAGCAGTACCCCTATTAGATACCCTTTCTTTACAAGCAACAGAAACCATAACCCCCCCCTTACCGCCAAGGCAGATCTGGCACAGCACCTAAGAGAAGGAAGCCCACAGTATCACTGGCTTAGGTTGGGCTTTAACCACCCACAAGAATTTCCTATTAGGAGTCTGCCGAAATCTTTTAAATCCTTTTGCCTATCTCAAGAAGAAGGCACAACAGGCCATCATAAAGCAATATGGCTTTAAGGGAAGAACACCAGACTAGGAGTAAAAAATGTAGGGCTGTTGTCAAATATAAGTTGGAAGACTAGAGTCACTTATCTCTGCTGGTCTTTAGTCTCATCTGTAGAATAAAGATTATAATACCAGCCCCTGCTCAAAGAAGGTTGTGAGGATAAAATGGGATAGTTATGTGAACGTGCTTTGCCTCAAATAAATATGAAACATATATGAGTAGCTGTGAGACAAATCAAACTCTGAACGTTAGGGTTTAGGCTTTAAAACAGTTTCTCCCCAAATGATTACACTTTGGTCATATTTGCTAAGTCATCTGTCCCTCCAAGAAGGGCAGGGGGACTGGACACTGAGTTTAACAACTCACGGTGAAGGATTTAAATAACCATGCTTCTTACAGAAACCTCCATAAAAACTCTTTTAAAAACAAGATTTGGAGCTTCTGGGCTGGTGAAAATAACAATGTGCCGGGAGGGTGATACTACTCCCAGAGAGGGCATGGAAGCTCTGCACCCCTATAACCCTTGCCCTTTGCATCTCTTCTATTGACTGTTCCCATGTGATATCCTTTACACCAAACTGGTAATGGTACATACAGGGCTTTCCCGAGTTCTGTGAGTCATTCTAGTGAATTTGCATACATGAAGCAGGGGTCTTGGGAACTCCTGACTTACAGCCTTACAGCCTCCTGACTTACAGTTAGGTCAGAAGTATGGGTGTTCCCCCTACAGATAAAGGACTGGTATCCAAGATCTACAAAGAACTTCTCAAACTCAATACACGAGAAACAAACAAATCAAAAAAGGCAGAAGATATGAACAGACACTTTTCCAATGAAGACATACAAATGGCTAACAGACACATGAAAAAATGTTCAAAATCATTAGCCATCAGGGAAATTCAAATCAAAACCACACTGAGATACCACCTTACGCCAGTTAGAATGGCAAAGATAGACAAGGCAAGAAACAACAATTGTTGGAGAGGATGTGGAGAAAGGGGATCCCTCCTACATTGTTGGTGGGAATGCAAGTTGGTACAGCCACTCTGGAAAACAGTGTGGAGGTCCCTTAAAAAGTTAAAAATTGAACTACCCTATGACCCAGCCATTGCACTACTGGGTGTTTACCCCAAAGATACAGACGTAGTGAAGAGAAGGGCCATATGCACCCCAATGTTCATAGCAGCATTGTCCACAATAGCTAAATCGTGGAAGGAGCCGAGATGCCCTTCAACAGATGACTGGATTAAGAAGCTGTGGTCCATATATACAATGGAATATTACTCAGCTATCAGAAAGAACGAATTCTCAACATTTGCTGCAATATGGACGGCACTGGAGGTGATAAGGCTAAGTGAAATAAGTCAAGCAGAGAAAGACAATTATCATATGATTTCTCTCATCTATGGAACATAAGAACTAGGATGATCAGTAGGGGAAGAAAAGGATAAAGAAAGGGAGGGTCATCAGAAGGGGGAATGAAACATGAGAGACTATGGACTATGAGAAACAAACTGAGGGCTTCAGAGGGGAGGGGGGTGGGGGAATGGGATAGACTGGTGATGGGTAGTAAGGAGGGCACGTATTGCATGGTGCACTGGGTGTTATACCGCAACTAATGCATCATCGAACTTTACATCGGAAACCGGGGATGTACTGTATGGTGACTAACATAATATAATAAAAAATCATTAAAAAAAAAAAGAAGTAGTATGGGTGTTCCCCAAGACTTGCAGCTGGCATCAGAAACGGCGGCAGTCTTGTGGGACTGAGCCCTTAACCCCATGGAGCCTGACACTAACTCTGGAGAGTTAGTGTCAGAATAGAATTAAAGTGTTAGATACCCAGGTGGTGGAGGAGAATTAACTGTTGGTGTGAAAAAAACATCTGGTGACAGAGATGGTGGTCAGAAACCACCACACAATCACTGATCCTCTCAACTCATTTATTCTAGACCACTGCCTCCTACAGCAAAATTTCTTCAACTTCACCAGACCCCCACTCCATTGTCTCGACTGCTCTCATCACCTATCATTTCCCTTTCACCTTCACTTCTTCCTCACCCCGCTTATGCTGTAGATCATGGTTATACTCACTTCCTGGTCAAACTCTAAAATGTCTGCCTTCACAATGCCAGCATCAGAGTAGCTTAATGCTGCTGGGGACAAAAAATCTCAGCTCTGGTCTTGATCTCAGGGTTGATTTCAAGCCCCAATTGGCCATGGAGCCTACTTATTAAAAAAAAAAAAATGTACACTTAGATGACCGATTATACTCTAAATTCAGAGCCACAAAGCTGAAATAGGAATGTTTTTCCATTTCTTTGTGTCATCTTTAATTTCTTTCATCAGTGTTTTATAGTTTTTAAAGAACAGATCTTTTACTTCTATAGTTAGGTTTATTCTTCCTTGCTAATCTGGATGCCTTTCTTTCTTTCTGTTGTCTGATTGCTGAGGCCAGGACTTCCAGGGGTAAGACTGGACATCGTGTCTTGTTCCTGACCATAGAGGAAAACCTCTCAGTTGTAGCCCACTGAAGATGATATTAACTGTGGATTTTTCATGTATGGACTTTAGGATGTTGAGGTATGTTTCCTCTATCCCTACTTTTGAGGATTTTTATCATGAATGGATTTGGCTCTTATCCATTCTTTTATTAATGTGGTGTATGATGCTGGTTGATTTGCAAGTATTGAACCACCCTTGCAACCCAGGAATAAACCCCACTTGATTGTGGTGAATGATTCTTTTAATGACTGTTGGATTCGATTTGCTAGTTATTTTGTTGAGAATTTTTGCATCCACGTTCATCAGGGATACTGGCCTGTAGTTTTTTTTTTTTAGTGGAATCTTTGCTTTTGGTATCAGGGTACTGCTGGCCTCATAGTATGAGTTTAGAAGTTTTCCTTCCAGGGGCGCCTGGGTGGGGCAGTCGTTAGGCGTCTGCCTTCGGCTCAGGGCGTGATCCCAGCATTCTGGGATGGAGCCCCACATCAGGCTTCTCAGCTAGGAGCCTTCTTCTTCCTCTCCCACTCCCCCTGCTTGTGTTCCCTCTCTCGCTGGCTGTCTCTATCTCTGTCAAATAAATAAATAAATAAAATCTTAAAAAAAAAAAAAGTTTTCCTTCCATTTCTAGTTTTTGGAATAGTTTGAGAATAATAGGTATTAACTCTTCTTTAAATGTTCGGCAGAACTCCCCTGTGAAGCCATCTGGCCCTGGACCTTTGTTTGTTGGGAGATTTTTGATTATGGATTCGATTTCTTTGCTGGTTATTGGTCTGTTCAAGTTTTCTATTTCTTCCTGTTTCAGTTTTGGTAGTTTCTATGTCTCTAGGAATTTATCCATTTCTTCCAGATTGTCCAATTTGTTGGCATATAATTTTCATAATATTCTTTTACAATCCTTTGTATTTCTGTGGTATTGGTTATTTCTTCTCTCACTTGTGATTTATTCAGGTCCTTTCTCTTTTCTTTTTGGTAAGTCTATGTAGGAGTTTATCAATTTTATTAATTTTTTTCAAAGAACCAGCTTCTGATTTCATTGATCTGTTGTACTGTTTTTTTAGTTTCCATATCAGTATTTCTGCTCTAATCTTTATTATTTCCCTCCTTCTGCTAGCTCTAGGCATCAGCTTTAAGGTTAGGGTGTTTGAGATTTTTCTTGCTTTTTGAGGTAGGCCTGTATTGCTATATACCTCCCTCTTAGAACTGCTTTTGCTGCAAACCCAAAGGTTTTGAACTGTTGTGTTTTCATTTTCATTTGTTTCCATGTGTCTTTTTTATTTCTTCTTTAATTTCCTGGTTGACCCATTCATTCTTTAGCAACACGTTGTTTAACCTCCATGTATTTGTGGCATTTCCAAGTTTTTTCTTGTGGCTGACTTCAAGTTTCACAGTGTTGTGGTCAAAAATATTCATGGCACAATCTCAATCTTTTTGTACTTGTTGAGGCCTGATTTGTGAACTAGTATGTGATCTATTTTGGAGAATGTCCCATGTGCACTTGAAAAGAATGTGTATTCTGCTGCTTTAGGATGAAATGTTCTGAATGTATGTTAAGTCCATCTGGTCCAAGGTGTCATTCAAAGCCATTGTTTCCTTGTTAATATTCTGTTTTGATGATGTGTCCATAGCTGTAAGTGGGGTGTCAAAATCCCCTGCTATTATTCTATCATTATCAATGAGTTTCTTTATGTTTGTTATAACATTTTACATATTTGGGTGCTCCGAAGCTGGGGGCATAAATATTTCCAATTGTTAGATCTTCTTGTTGGATGGTCCCTTTTATTATGATATAGTCCCCTTCTTTATCTCTTGTTATAATCTTTGATATAAGATCTTGTTCATCTGGTATAAGCATTGTTACTCTGGCTTGCTTTTGATGTCCATTTGCATGATAAATGTTTCTCCATCCCTCACTTCCACTTTTTTTTATTTTTTAACCTTAAGTAATCTCCACACCCAACGTGGAGCTCAAATCCCACAACCCCGAAAATAAGAGTCACATGCTCCACCCACTGAGCCAGCCAGGTGCCCCACTACCCCCTCACTTTCAATTTGCAGGTGTCCTCAGGTCTAAAGTGGGTCTCTTGTAGCCAGCATATAGATGGGTCTTGTTTTTTTATCCATTCTGACAACCTCTGTTTTGCTTGGAGCATTTATTTACCTAAGTAGTTAATGATACATATGTATTTAGTGCCATTCTATTACTTGTTTTGTCGTTGTTTCTGGAGAATTTTTCTTTGTTCCCTTCTTGTTTTTGTCACTTTTGGTCTTTCCTTACTACTCAAAGAATCCCCTTCAATATTTCTTGCAGATTGGTTTAGTGGTCACAAACCCCTTTAGTTTTTGTTTATCTGGGAAACGTACGTGTGTGTGTGTGTGTGTGTGTGTGTGTGTTTTAAGTAGGCTCCACACCTGGTGTGGAACCCAACTCGAGGCTTGAAGTCACAACCCTGAGATCAAGACCTGAGCTGAGATCGAGATAAGACACTTAAACGACTGAGCCACCCAGGTGCCTCGATCATCCAGGAAACTTTTTTCATTAAATTGTCTGGGAAACTGTCTCTTTTCTTTCTTCTTCTTCTTTTTTTTTTTTTAAGATTTATTTATTTATTTTAGAGAGAGAGGGAGAGAGAAGGAGGGCAGGGGCAGAAGGAGCGAGTCTTAAGCAGACTCCTCGCTGAATGCAGAGCCCGAAGCAGGGCTCAACGTCAGGACCCTGAGATCATAACCAGAGCTGAAACCAGGAGTCAGATGCTTAACCGGCTACAACACCCTAGTGCCCCTGTCTGAGAAACTCTTCATCTCTTCTTCTATTCTGAATGACAGCCTTGCTGGATAAAATGTTCTTGGCTGCAGATTTTTCCCATTCAGAGTGTTGAATATATCATGCCACTCTCTTCTGGCATGCCAAATTTCTGTGGAGAGATCTGCAGCTAACTTTATGGGTCTTCCCTCGTAAGTTAGGGACTTCTTTTGTCTTGCAGCTTTTAGGATTTTTTTTTTGATCACTATATTTTGCAAATTTGACTACAATATGTCTTGGTGTTGGTCTGCTTTTACTGATTTTGATGGGAGTTCTCTGTGCCTCCAGGATTTGGATGTCTGTCTTGTCCTCCTGACTACAGAAGTTTTCGGCTATTATTTCCTCAAATAAACCTTCTGCCCCTTTTTCTCTCTTCTTCTTCAGTGACTCCTATGATATGAATGTTATTACTTTTGATTGAGTCATTAGTTCCCTAAGTCCACTCTTGTGATCCATCATTATTCTTTTGTTCAGTTTCATTATTTTCCATAATTCTAGCTTCTATATCATTTATTTGTTCCTCTGCTTCTTCTATCCTAGTGGTCATTACATCCAGCTGGTTTTGAATCTCAGTTATTGAATTTTTCATTTCTGCCTGATTGCTTTCTTAACTCTTTTACTTCTGCAGGGTCTCCCTGATGTTTTCCATGCTTTTCTCAAGCCCAGCGTGTATCCTTATGATTGTTGCTTTAAATTCTCCACCAGGCATATCACTTTTATCTGTTTTGATTAGATCTCTGGCCGTGACCTTGTTCTTTCTTTTGGGATGAAGTCCTCCATCTTGGCATTTTGTCTAGGTCTCTGTCTTGCGTGTTAAAAAAAAAAGCCTGTTATATTTCCTGCTCCAGAGAGTAATGGCTTTATGAAGAAGAGGTCATATAGTACCTAGGGCCTGGCACTTCAGGGAGGGTCTCTAGTGTGCTGTGTGTACTCTGCTGCTGTGTCTTGGCTGCTCTATCAGTCAATCCTTGCCTGCAGTGGGCAGTGTTTGGACCTTGGTCAGAGTACGGCCAGTTTCAACCAGGTGTGCTCTGATCCATTTGTTAAATGAGACCTGATGCTACTTCCACTAGAACTGAAACTTTGAAGAACTCTATGGTCAGTAGATATGGTACAAGCAAGGATCTGTGCTGGTCTTCTGGGGAAGGGACCTGCTGCACTGGTTCTTAGGTGCACTTGCCTGAGAAAAGCAGTGCCAACAGAGCACAGTGGGATGGGACTTGGTGTAAGTAGCTTAGGCAGCAAGTGTTGGCACTGTGCTATTTACTCAAGTTGGTTTATGCTGAGGGGGTGGGGGAGGGAAATGGCACCCGCCAGTTCTTTTTCTCCCCAGAGAGGCAACACAATCTCTCAAAGATGTGCTCCAAGAAGAGCTAACAAGTCTCTCCCCATGTGCTTTAGGTGATCCTCAGATCGCACCATCCATCCTGGGGTTGCTTGCCTGCCTGTTCTCCAATAATAGGGCAGTGCCCTCAGGTCTCTATCGCAGCCAAGCCTATGGACCTCTAACACTCCAGTCTTTGAGCCCCGCTGGTTGCAAAAACTCACGAAAA
Source organism: Ailuropoda melanoleuca (assembly GCF_002007445.2). Taxonomy (NCBI): domain Eukaryota; kingdom Metazoa; phylum Chordata; class Mammalia; order Carnivora; family Ursidae; genus Ailuropoda; species Ailuropoda melanoleuca. Next base: position 8,533,794 of record NC_048225.1, on the reverse strand, counting down.
TCACCCCCTCTCATTTTCCCAGCCAATGGCTTTGGGGAAGTATTCTCCTTGTATGTATCCCTATGCTCTCCATTCTCTTGCCTCTCTTTGCAACAAGGGCTACCCTCCCCTCTGCAGTACCCATGATCCGTTTCTCCCCCAAACCACTCTTCCTCACTTCCTACCTTCCTTGATGTTGCCTCTTCTCTCCCTCTAGTTGTGCAGTTTGTTCTATCAGTCCTCACATTGATTTCTTGGATATTTGGAATGATCTGATAGTTTTCTAGCTGTGTTCAAGGGACGAGGCTAGGGTCCTCCTCCTGCCATCTTAGCTCCTGCCCTCCATAGCAAAGCTTTTTGAATGAGTTGTCCACAATGCTGTTTCTACTTCTCCATCCACTTTCTACTTTTCAGTCTACCTAGACAGGCTTCCACCACACCTCTGGTTTCAAACAACTTGTCAAGTCCCCATGTACCATCCTTGACTAAGTTCTGTTGATTCTGTCAAAAATGTATCTCGAAACTGTCCATTTCTTTCCATTTCACTCTGACAATGCTTGTCTAAGTCACCGCTGTCAGTTCCAGCAACAGTATCTTAACAGGGACGTTGCCTTTCATTTAATCCATTTGCACAAACAGCTTAAATGTTCTTTTAAAAATATAAGTAATTTTATGTCACTTCCTCTTAATCCTTTAGTAGCTTCCTGCTATGCTTTAAATAAAATTTCAAATTCTACCATGCCCTGTCAAGTCCTTGTTCTCACCCCTATGTTTCTTTCCAACCTCACCTCCTACCACTAGGCCCTCTGCTTGCTATGCTCCATTAACACTGGCCTCCTTTATGTTCCTCAAACATGCAAGCTCTCTCCCACTTCAGAATGTGTACTACTGGTCTCTCTGTTCCCAGTTCTTCACACAGTTGGTTCACAGCTGACTCCTTCTCATCTTTCAGATCGGATTAAATGTCAACTCATCAGAAAGATCTTCCCCAGGGGCGCCTGGGTGGCACAGCGGTTAAACGTCTGCCTTCAGCTCAGGGCGTGATCCCGGCGTTCTGGGATCGAGCCCCACATCAGGCTCCTCTGCTGGAAGCCTGCTTCTTCCTCTCCCACTCCCCCCGCTTGTGTTCCCTCTCTCGCTGGCTGTCTCTCTCTCTGTCGAATAAATAAATTAAAAATCTTAAAAAAAAAAAAAAAAAAAAAAAAAAAAAAAAAATTAAAAAAAAAAAAAAAAAAAAAAAAAAAAGAAAGATCTTCCCCAACCACCATAGCTAACAGCAGTCAGGCTGCACATATATTCACCTTGTCACTCAACAGCGTATCACTTGGTTTATTCTCTCTTAACATTTTGATCATCCTAGGTAATCACAAGTTATTTTCATTATTATAGCTAATACCTGTATATGCTTCCTATGTGCAGACATTGTTTAACTTAGTTCACCCTCAGAACCTATAAGGCATTATTTTTATATACAAATGAAGAAACTGAGACACAAAAGGTCACACAGATGTTGTACAGCAGAGCCAAGGTTCAAAACTGAGCATTCCAGCCCTGAAGTCCATACTCTTAACTACTATGCTGTACTCCCTTTATGTGTAACTCTTCATTTTTGTTAACATAAGCATTTAAAACTGAAATCGTGTCTGTTTTATGAACAACTGATGCATAGACAAGACTCAATGAATATTGGTTTAAATAATAGTCAATGAATCACCTACTCTAACTGCCTGATAAGAATATGGGGACTTTCCCACTTATTTCTGTGGTACAGCAGCCAGTGCTGCTAAGTATCTCATAAATGATCCTTCTTCACTTGTCTAAATTCTTTGGATATAATTATTAACCCAGTCCCCTCCTCTCCTTAAAATTTATTCCAGCTTACATTGCTGTCCCTAATTCTAGTCACATACACATAAAAAATGGCAATATACCAATGAAATAACATAAAAATGGAAAAGAGCATCTTCAAATATTGTTTAAGAATCCTCTGAAGGCCAAAAAATTTATAATATTCTATTCTTATTCTTTGGGGACTGCCTTGCCTTCTAACCACAAAATGGATAGTAGACAGATGATAACCAGCACTGAGTGCCCACAGCTGGACAACTAGGGAAATAAACAGTATCTAGATTCAAATTGGAATTTCAGTACTTAACAGAAAGGGAGATCCCTTAAGAGTATTTTCTTATCCAAAGAATGGTGAATGATACTTCTTACTTCAAGAAATGTCATCCTAAATGTGGCAATTCACCCATTAGTAGCCATCAAACCAGGCTTCAGGTTTAGTAATTTCCCCTTCTCCAAATAAGCATCTTAATTATCTTACGTTTCAGCTCAAAAATATTTATTTAAATGCCAAGCAGTAATACTAATATGAACAGAACTGACATTTACTGAGTACCTATTATACTTTAGATACTGTCCTAAGCCCTTTATGTGTTTTAATGTACACTAATATTTCAGTTTACGGATGGAAAAGCAGATGGTATAAGTAATACGTCTAGTAATTCACCTAAAGCCATATCACACAGATGATAAAGCCAGGAGTAAACCCCAGATGGTCTGATTCAAGACACCATGCTCTTATCAGTAAGCTATCTTTCCTTTGCCCTCAAGGAACTTCAGTTTTATATGAATTTTATTATTCAAAGTCATTTCAAGTCACCCCAGGTTTATGTTTTATGCTGTGTACTGCTAGATTCAGTCAGTCTTGCACCAACAGAGGTTTCTTATTACATAGTCAAGTCCTAAAACTCAATTCTGCCGAACAAGCACATTATACTTTCACTAAAAATTAAGCAGTTCCTATAAACTGAGAAAGAAAAAGCCTATCTACATTATATAGGCAGATCCTAGATGGACTAAATACAGTAAGTTTCCCTATCTGTGGTGGCAACAAAGGAGATTACTTCCCTCCCCCATCCTTTTCTGCACTATTCCAAAACAAGTGACTGTACAGCGTTGTCCTTGCAGGTTTTAAGAAGGAATCTCAAGTAAATTTTATCTTTACAACACCATTCCATAGAGACAAACTTACCTTTTACGTGTGTAAGATCAATCCCTTTCTCTGCTGCCAATTTCTTTGCAAGTGGGCTGACAAACAACCTTCCCCTGAGTCCAGCAGGAGTAGCTGGGCGGGTGGCTGAAGGTGTAGGTGCTAAAGGCTGGGGAGTTGGAGGAACAGGGGCCACCTTTTGAAAAAAGTTACAGACTGTTAATTCACCACTATAAAGACTGGCCTGAAAGATGAAGAGCTTACATTTATTAAGAAATCAAAATAACTTTTATCTATTTCCCAAAGATCACAATGCATATTTTTCCTCCTTAGACAACATAATATAGCAATATGAAGAGTAATAATACAACCTTATGTCAAAGACAGAACCACATTAAGTTACCTTACTCCCTGATAACATGGAGAGACATGAATTTAATACTGCTAACAGTATGCAATATACTTATAGACGTTCTTTACTTTCATATCTTGCTGTTTCGTTATTCTCATTCTCTTTCATGACTGTTTTTTTGTTTTTACTTAACTTCATTTCAAATAATAAATTATGCTGGAGGGTTCCATGCTGAAAGTACCTTAAGAAGTAACTACTACTTATCAGGTCCCACAAACGTAGGGAAGTCAGAAATCAAGTTTTCTCTGACAGAAATGTGTACTTAGTCTAAACTCACAGAACACCAACAAAAGCCTCGTCACAGTGTTACCTAGCCTGGCGTGCATACAAAGACATGTTAGATATGTAGTGTATATTGTATAGCACACAACGACAAAACTAGATTCTATGCAAAACAAGCCATGTTATGTCAAGGTTCTAATGTATTATAAAAATAAGCTTGACCCACTATCATAAGTGAATACCAAGAGTACTGACAGTAACAAAGATTTACTGACCCTCCAACAGTACGAGTCTGAACTACACGGGCCCACTTACACATGGATTTTTTACAGTACAGTACTGTAAATGTATTTTCTCTCCCTTACAATTTTTTTTTTTAAAGATTTTATTTATTTATTTGACAGAGAGACAGCCAACGAGAGAGGGAACACAAGCCGGGGGAGTGGGAGAGGAAGAAGCAGGCTCCCAACAGAGAAGCCTGATACGGGGCTCGATCCCAAAACGCCGGGATCACACCCTGAGCCGAAGGCAGGCACTTAACAACTGAGCCACCCAGGTGCCCCTCCCTTACAATTTTCTTAATAACATTTTCTCTATTATGCTTTAAGAATACGGCATATGATATGTATCATATACATATACTATACAAAATATCTGTTAATTGACTATCTACTGTGTATGTGGACAGTAAGGCTTCCAGCCAACAGCAGGCTTATTAGTAGTTAAATCTGGGTGGAATTCAAAGTTATACACAGATTTTCAAGCGTGCAGAGTTGGTGCCCCAGACCCCACGTTGTTCACGAACAACTGTATACAGTAATTTCCATATGCATATCTATACCTAAAGCAGAAAAAGAACATGTCACCTCAGCTTTGTTCTCAGCAGAACTCAAGACAGCAGGAGAAATAAAAAGCTACAAGGATCCAACAACTGACTATTAGGGGAATGGTGCCTGCCACATACCTTGCAGATCTCCACAAAAGCTCACTATCTCTCTCTTTTTTTTTAAGGTTTTTAAAATATTTTGAGTAATCTCTACACCCAATGTGGGGCTCAAACTCACAATCCCGACATCGGGAGTTGCAGGCTCCACCAACTGAGCCAGCCAGGCGCTCCTAACCATCTCCTTCCTTATTCAAAGATTCTGAGAGCTGGAAGGAACCTAGAATATCATCCACTCGAATCCCTTAGCTTAGAGATGAATAAGTAGTATTCCCTCAATTCTAAAAGCATACTTACCGGGGGTGGGGTAGATGGTGGTGCTTGTGGTTTTAAATCAGTTACTTCAGTTGGCCTATAGTCAGCAAATGCTGGTATATCTTCCTCTTTTTCTACAATGATACAAAGTGGAGTTCCTAGAGGGACATCTCTTGTGCCTTCAGGGATCAGGATTTTTGCCAGGTAACCCTCTTCCTGTACTTCAAAACCTTAAATAGAAAGACCATTATGGAATTTAAAGGACTCCACTATCCCACCAAACTCAAAGCATGGTTTTAAGTAAAAAACTCTTCTCCCTCTAACGAGCTATATAACCTTTTGTGAGTTAATGTCTCTGTGTCTCAGCTTCTTTAGCTACAAAATGGGGATTACAATAATACCTACCTCACAGGGATGTTATAAAAATTATTTTTTCTGAAGTAGTTAGAAACAATACCTGGTACAAAGTAAATACTAAACAAACAGCTGTTAAATAAAACTATGAAAGATTTAGACAGTAGTTAGTTCTGAACACTTTCTTAAAAGCATCTCTAAAAGGAAGCCACTATGCAGACCCACAAGACTCCAAGATGACATCAACTATACCAATATGGCATCAGTTGTACTTCCAAAAATCAGAACCACATGGATGTTAAATTAAAGGAGCTACTAGAATTGACAGTGATGTGGGATTATTCCCTTAAAGGTATCGTTGGAGTTTTTCAAAGAGGTTATTTGGTATTCAACTAAATATTTCAGTGTGAAGAAATACGGCATTACTAGGGTTTCTACGGTATTGACAACTTATGCTTTATTCAGCGATTGCTCTTCTGAGAAAGAACTCAAACACGAAGTGTTACAAAAGTAAAACTAAAAAAAGACCATGCAGAGAACAATTTTTGCCTTGCAGATCTCTTGGCTTTCTGCTGTGTTGTGCCCCTCCCCGACAAATACATCTTTGATGAATCCCTACCTTTTCCAGCTAAGAATTCATACCCAATAAAAGCTATGTTAAAAAAAAAAAAAAAAAAGACTCCAAGGCCACAAGACAGTTTAAAGAATTTGACGAAGGTAATGCTTCTCCAGTGACTATTAGAGTCTCTAGAATACCATCTCTATAGCAATTCCGGTATTCAAGTTAAAAGGCAAAGCAGATCTATTGTTACCAAGTCGTTTTGTTTGTTTCTAACCAACAGAATCCTTTCTTCTAATAAAATCTTTCGGTTGAAACACAATATACAAAAAGATAAAAAGGAGCTGTCCTGGTGGAAGCTGGGGAAAGGGGCAGGGCAAAGTAGAGTCCTGTTCATTAAGTCTCCTTTGCCCCCAGGTGCCATCAAGGAATCACGGGGTGTGAAGAACACAATCTAAAACCACCACTGCAGAGGATGCCCAGAATCGCCCACTACATCTCTGGGGACTGGACAGGAAAGAAACAGATCTACTAATATCTATAAATATTATCACCAATAGGTGGGCTTTGTTCTAAGCATAACAATGAATCAAAAAGGGAATATATGGAAATGCAATATGATGTGTGAACAGGTATATATATATATATTCTATTAGTCGTTCTCAAACTATGAAAGCAATCCAAACCATGGTTTGTTTTCCCTCGAAGTCATCTTAAATTCTTTGTCATTTTCCTGCCTTGAAAGTAATTTTCTCCTCTCTCCTTTTTCCCCCTTGCCCAATTTAAAGAATAGCCGTGCTGATATAGCTTCTCAGTAATATAATAAGACTAAGAAGCAAACTCTAGATAAAAATAATCTCTAAACTGACATATCCTTGATTCGTGAAGAGTGTAGCATGGAACTGACAAATTTCACTACGCACGCTTCTGTCATTACATAGCCTGTTCCAGGAAATGAATCCCCCAAATTAAAATTTTTCATGTTATCACTCACTCATTATAGGATAGGACGGCAATCCTCTTCCCTCATTGGAAAACTCAGTGCCTCAACCATTAAGAGCTGAAGAAATCTCACCTATAGTGGCCTTGTCAGTCTCTATCTCTGCCAATAAATCTCCTTCACTTAGCTTCTCACCCACTTTTTTTTCCCATCTCTGAACTGTGCCCATGGTCATGGTGGGAGAGAGGGCAGGAAGAACCACCTGTAGAAACAAACACATATTACTGCTTAATGCTAGGAAGCCTTGGACACAATGGCACTTAGGCAAGCTTCAATATTTTATGGAATGATAGTGACTGACGATCCAAATTCCCACCTGTCTGATGCCCACATAACAGCAAAAGATCAATGCCTCGATAGTGCCCTCCCAGCTGAACCACCCTTCAAATCCCAGGATCTACAGTATCAGTGATACTTTGACCTTCCCTCCTCCACCAAAGTTAAAAGCAAGGGGTAGACTAGAAAAGATTTCTTTCTAGACAGTCAAAATGAATTCCTCAATTACATATCTAAGCACAGAGTATCTTTTCATCTTTTTTATCACTTAGATTAAGTTAGAATTTTTCATTTTCACAGAATGATCTTGGTTTAGACTATTCCATTAAAATTTTGCTGTTTTCTGTGTTTAGCATCTACCTTTTCACTCAGAGGAAACTGCATTTCTCCCAAACTTCCCAGATACCTTTCCAAGATAAAAAAAAGAATATTATGTAAAATTATACACCAACAAACAAGAAATGGATAAATTACTAAAACATATAACCTTCTAAAACTAAATCAGGAAGAAACTGAAAATTTAAACAGACTGATCACTAGCAATGAAATTGAATCAGTAATCAAAAAACTCCCAACAAACAAAAGTCCAGCACCAGATGCCTTCCCAGGTAAATTTCACCAAATATCTAAAGAACAGTCAATACATATTCTACTCAACTATTGCAAAAACGAGGAAGAAAAGTTCCAAATTCATTCTACAAAGCCAGCTGTGATACCTAAACCACCAAAAACATGCAAACTAACTAACTACAGGCCAATATCTCTGATAAACACAGATGCAAAAATCCTTAACAAAATATTAACAAACTGAATCCAACAATACATTTAAAAAATTCACCACAATCAAGGGGACTTATTCCAGGGATGCAAGAGTGGTTCAATATTCATAAATCAATGTGATATATCACATTAGTAAGAGAAAAAATAAAAAACATATGATCATCTCAATAGATGCAAAAAAAGCATCTGACAAAGTACAACATCCATTCATGATAAAAACTCTCAACAAAGTGGGCATAGAAGGAACATACTCAACAAAATAAAGGCCTTATATGACAACCCTACAGCTAACATCATGCTCAATAGTGAAAAACTGAGAGATTTCCTTCTAAGATCAGGAACAAGGTAAGGATGTCCATTCTCACCACTTTCATTCAACGAAAGTACTGCAAGTCCTAGTCACAACCAATCTGACAAGAAAAAGAAAGAAAAGGCACCCAAATTGGTAAGAAAGAAAGAAACTTCAACTATTGCAGGAAAAAATAAATAAATAAAGGAAATAGTCACCTCCACCCCAACAAAATGTAAACATCCGACTGGCTGATCTCAATGAAACATTGCTTTGCTATTCATATGGCTTGTGTGTCCACTGAACTTGGATGCTTACCCAGTTACTATGGGTTTTGTTTGCTATCTTCCTAGTTTTGTTTTGTGTGTTTTTTTTTTAAAGATTTTATTTATTTGACAGAGAGGCAGCGAGAGAGGGAACACAAGCAGGGGGAGTGGGAGAGGGAGAAGCAGGATCTCTGCTGAGCAGGGAGCCCGATGCGGGCTCGATCCCAGAATGCTGGGATCATGACCTGAGCCGAAGGCAGACGCTTAATGACTGAGCTACCCAGGCGCCCCCTTCCTAGTTTTTTAAATGATTCTTTTTTTTTATGATTTTATTTATTTATTTGACAGAGATAGAGACAGCCAGCGAGAGAGGGAACACAAGCAGGGGGAGTGGGAGAGGAAGAAGCAGGCTCATAGTGGAGGAGCCTGATGTGGGGCTCGATCCCAGAACGCCGGGATCACGCCCTGAGCCGAAGGCAGACGCTCAACCGCTGTGCCACCCAGGCGCCCCCCTAGTTTTTTATATCTAATTAGCAAGAGGATTATTCTGAGAGGAAAATAATTTTAATGTCTTGGGAAAGAAGGAAAAAGAAAAACTTAGAACTCTAATTAGAAAATATTTTTAAAACGTTTTTCTTTTTTTTTTCCTTTCCTTTAAAGATTGTATTTATTTATTTGACAGAGATAGAGACAGCCAGCGAGAGAGGGAACACAAGCAGGGGTAGTGGGAGAGGAAGAAGCAGGCTTCCAGCAGAGGAACCTGATGTGGGGCTCGATCCCAGAACACCAGGATCACACCCTGAGCCAACGGCAGATGCTTAAGGACTGAGCCACCCAGGTGCCCCTAAAATGTTTTTCTTGCTCAGAATTTGTCATCTCCATCTACTTCTTAAAAACCAGTGGAGCTGATAATCTCTACACAGATCTTAAAAGATAATTAAGATACAACTGTTAACACTTGCACACAGAGCCACAGACATAAAATGAGAGAAATGAAGTGGGTCTTATGTAGTGAGATACAGTTTACTGAATAGGATGAAACAAATGTATGACCTGAACATCACACAAAACTTCACGAGTGGCTATTAATAAAAGACCATGGAGAAGAACATTATGTCCAAAAAAGAAAATGATTCCCATACAGAAATTTCTACAAATAAACTAAGTGAAAGAAAAGCTTTAGTCTTAATCCTTTAGAAAAAGGCCAGCTGCTTTTTTACCCATTTCCAATATCCAAAACACACAAATAAACATAGGATAACTGTAGTATCTGATGAACTCCTGTAGTTTCTTAGAAACGGATTTATTTAACAGAACCAACAGTGATTATATTTATTGCCTTCAACTCTTTTTTTAAGATTTTATTTATTTATCTGACAGAGAACAGAGAGACAGCCAGCGAGAGAGGGAACACAAGCAGAGGGAGTGGGAGAGGAAGAAGCAGGCTCCCAGCGGAGGAGCCTGATGTGGGGCTCGATCCCAGAACGCCAGGATCACGCCCTGAGCCAAAGGCAGACGCTTAACGACTGAGCCACCCAGGCGCCCCTATTGCCTTCAACTCTTTTGTCTCTTCTACACTCACACTCTATTGTCAGTTTCCTCATTTAGTAATATTACGCGACTAGTTCACCCACTCTTAGAAAATAAACACCACATGTCAAAGGAAAACATCAATTGGGGACTTGAGTCAATAGACAATACCAGAGGCCTACTAAATACTCTATTTATACAAGGAGTAGATATAAGTACAAATCATCCTCCAAATCTGATACAACGTTCTTGAATGAGAAATGCCAAGCATTATCCTATCTACTACACTGAGGCTGGGAAAGTTTAAAGGAATGCCCAAGTTCACACACCTGGAAATAATGACTAGGAATAAAATTGTCAATTTTCATGTTTCAATCCCTATGTACTTTCTTCTTTTTTTAATCTCTCTTTACTTTCAAATGACAAGACCTAGCCATAGTTAATGCCAGTTTCCAGGGTGTGATGGCCATATATGAAAAATAATGAATAATAAATTTTCTAGAGCAAAAACCCAGAGGCTGAGCCTCACCTGCATGTGAGTGGGATATGAGCTACCAGGAGCCTGAGCAGAAGGTGTAGGTGGTGAAGCAGGGGCAGGAGGGATTGGTGCTGCGGCTGCCTGTGGGGTAGGTGCTGCCGAGGAATCCAATGTGTAATTTTTAAAGGCCTCAATATCCTCAGGCCTATGGAAGAGAAAGAATGTGTAAGTACAGGGGGTCATAAAGCAGATTTAGCTCCTACAAAAGTTGTCTCAGAAGCCTTTAATTCCTACTTTCTCAATTCTGGGTCAAAACACTCCACTGAGAACCTGAGTTCCACAAATTACCAAGGTACTACTCACTTTTCAACTGTGATACAGATGATCGCTCCAACTGGAACATCTCTGGTACCTTCAGCAACCAGTATCTTTGCCATGTAACACTCCTCCAGGCTCTCAAATCCAACAGTGGCTTTATCAGTTTCAACCTTTTAACACAAAGCAGCAGCTTAGGCTTAATGCTACCAGCACAAAATTTATTAGACTGTGCCTAGAATCACACAGCTCAACAGTCATGTGAAGATAAAGCCTCTATTAATAAACCTGAAAGGAATTAGCTAAAAATCAGCCTGGCTAGCTGCTGACAACTTATCTAGCCAACCTTCTCTAATACCAATTTGTAAAAAAAAAAAACTTCTCAGTTTCTTAAGCAAAAGTGATAATTACCTATCCGGAAAGCTAACGCTCAGTTTAGCTAAGCCAGTTCCTTCTAACTCATTTCAATGTTTTAAATAACTTACCTCTGCAATCAGTTCACCCTCATTGATTTTTTCCCCTTCCTTTTTTTCCCAACGGGCTATGGTGCCTGCCTGCATTGTGGGGGAAAGAGAGGGCAATGGAACCTGGAGGAGAAAAAGGAGAAATACTAAATTTAGAAAACGCTATCTCTCAGTCTGGCTTAATGCTTCATTCAATTATATGTAATGAGTGTACTGAGTCCCGTCCCACGCTGGGCACTGGGGATAGAAAAGGAGTTCCTGCCACCAGCTCTCCAGTGTCAGGGTTCCTGCTCCAGAGTCCCGTGGGACTGGCAGAACACGTAACTCGGCAGACATTCCACAAATAGCCTCAGGTTTGGAGCTCTTCTTTCAACGGACTAGATCAAGAGACCGAAGCCTGGAACTCTTTTCCTTCAACGGAATAAATATATCAGGAGAGGTAAGTAAGCTCAAGAGCCACAGTAAAGCTGGGTATTGGAGAAGAGACGAATGATACATACTGGAAGGGGGATGGAAGATTACTGAAGCCTTAGAGGGAAGATCTCGAGGCCAAGAAGTCTGCCCTGAAGGACAAACGGTGTCCCGCGAAGGGCAGGTCTGGGGCTCACCTTCTGATGCGGGGGCAGGCTATAACAGCGGCGGCTGGACGATCCCAAAAGCTGCAGTAGGAGGCGATTCCTCTGTGCGGCCCATGAGCTGGGGCTCCAGCCGCAGAGTGCCCGGACCCTACCATACCCTGTGGTCCCACTACTGCAACGAGCCGGAGCCGCGCCAGTCCGCGAGGTCACGCATGGAGCCCCCGGGTCCTCCCGCAAGGCCGCCCACCGAACCCCAAATCCTGCCCTTGGGGCTGCATTCTGGGCCCGTCGAGCACAGACGCGCCACATAGTGCCAGCAATCCCCACACCCCAAAACCAACGCCGTCTCCGGAGTGACCTCTCCAAGAGCAGTGCGGCGTTGCCGTCAGCCGCGCCGCCCAGCCGCACATTGTCGTAAAGTTGACTCCAAAGAGTCACTGCACCCCTCCCCAGACCAGAAATGGGTGGAACGTCGGCTTTTCCTCCCGGGAGTAGGGCAAAGGGTGGCCCACGGGGGATAGGGTAGACTATTTTGGAGCCACAGGGGCAGGGGCGTTCCAGAAGAGCCAATGCAGGCGCAAGTTTGGGAGAAATAAGACGCGGAGAGGGGGGAAGGTAGAGGGAGGGGGTCCTAGGAGAGGAATCTCAGGGTAGAACCGGGCCTAAGCGACGGTAAGGGCACGGCCCCCGGGGAGGGGCCTAAAAAGGCAGCCAGAGCCCGGCTGATGGAGGCGGAATGGCCTGAGAGGTGGGCTGAGGGGGAGTGGCCAAGTTTTGAGAAAAGCGGGGAAGGGAGCCGGAGGCCAAAGGCGGGGTTACGGAGAGCTTATGAAGACTGGCGCGCGGAGTCGTCCAAGGGGGTGAGAACGTTCTGGTGATGTGCGGTCCGCGTCCGCAGACCCAGGCGTAGCCAGGTTTGGGGCCTCGCTCCGCGCAGCCGGTATGAAGTTACAAAGGTTTAATTTCAGATCTGTAGCATAACCGGAAATCCGAGTGAACAGGTTTTCCAGCCGGTGTGAAGGGCAGCCAAGCGAAAGATTCATTGCCCCATTAAGGTGTGCTGTAGCTGGACTAAGCATGTATGCTATGTATCAGGGTATAAGTTTACAGAACAGATTTGCGTTTCTGACTTACTATAGAGTCCCTTTAAATCGCAAAAACTTTGTTATGCTTGAAATATTTCGTACAAAACTACAGAGTTCAGTATAGTATCCGGTAAATACTGGAGGTTGAAGGCATGTCGTTTGATTTAATAAACGAGAAGTTATCTACAATGTTTGTTAGGTACACTTCTATCGTACGGTTATCATAAATAAAAATTCAAGTAAAAAATACCTCATTTCTGAGCTGAGGGTGACATTAGATTAGGAGGAAGCACGTTCTGTGTTTATATCTCTAAGTCCCCATTGTACAGATGGTCATAGAATACGAAGAACACAAGAAATAGGAAAAACCACGTGAAAATATGTTCACCCTTGCTAGTAATTAAACATTTGGAAAATTAAAACAGCCAGGAGGCACTATTTCATACCTACTAAAGTAGTAAACTTTAAAAAGCAAAAACCCAGTATTAATGAGATTGTAGAGAAAAAGATGCAGTTGTTGAGTGGACCGAGTGCAATGTTTGTTTTTATGGATGGCAGTATAATAAGTAACAGACCGGGAAAAATGTTTACATCTTTCCCCAAAATTCTATTCTAGTACCTTTAAAGCATTCAGAACAAGGTAAAAACCGTTTTAGTGTCTTTATAACAAAAAGAACTGATAAACATAACTCTCCAAGAATGAGGAAAGTTTAAGCAGTCACAGATGCCTAACAGTAATACATAGGCAATACAACTGAGAAATAGAAAATTTCCATATTATATGGAAAGGCACATTTGAAATTATAAGAATAGAGCAACTATATTACAATTATGTAAAACTACTTATGAATAACTATTGGAAGAATACCTGCGATTAGTAAAAGGACTTATACTGTAACTTTATAATTTATTATGAAAATGTTTTAATGATTTTGAATTGATCAGAATATCTTACTACTTCCACTGTATTTGAATTTAATAACTGGATCTAAATTAGCCTTTATATGATAATATATTCAGTTTGCTGTTCACTTACTTAGGTAGGATTGCGTAAACCTGAGTTTGCATTTTTCAGTGCATAGCCGGTTTGCATTTGAATATACTTTTGACAGGTATAGTTAAATCATAGGAAGGCACAGGTCAAACAGTGCAGGGTGGTAAGTTTACTCCAGAGGTAGGCTAGGAATTCTTAGGTTTGTCAAATCAGCCCTAAGAAGCAGGTCTGAACTCCCCTACACAGATTGGATAACAGAATTTAAGGAAAAGGAAGGCTCGAGACTCTAAGGTTTGAAGTAGAGTGACAACTGATGAGAAATGGGTAGATGGAAAGAGGAATTACCGGGTAATGAAAGATTTGAGTTAAGCTCTTTACATATTTAATTTTAACATAATGACCCAATTAAAATGGCTTATAATTAATAGTTGAAAATATGTAATTGCAAGCCAAGTAAAAGCTCAGGACTAAAAATATAGATACAGAAAACATTTAAATTGAAGTGATAAATGAAGCTGACCTAAGTTGTAGGAAGGCAGCTTTCAAATTAACTTGGAAATTCTGGTTCTTTTAAATACACACTTCTGAAAGTCTCTGTTTAGTGTTTCTTGCTTTTTCATTAAAAAATGTCGTCATACAGTTTGTACTCAGGTTCTTATTTGTTCACACATTTATATATAACACTCTGAATAAGTCGAGAGGCTTCGAGAGCAGCCATAGTGTAACAAACAGGAAAGTGCTAAAGAAGTGATAAATCAATGAATTTTCTTTGACAATAATGTGTTTTGTGCTTACATTTGAAATGCCAATGGTAAAATATCTATAGTACTAAAGTAATCCTTATCTCTGCTCCCCAGGTAATGAGTAAACATGCTACCAGGGAGATCACTTGAGGAAATTGACTTGCACTAAATGTTAATGGCTTTGCTGATTAATTTCGGTAGATAAACACAAGTGAAAATGATTAATGGTATTTAGTTTGCAAACTCCATTTTATTCATGGTTTGTTTCTGCTTTTTTCTTTTTTAATTAGTTCACAAATCTGGTACATACAGGCAGTTAAAACTGGTTATCACTTTGATAATCAGAAGCCTCTGGTATAACACAGTCTTCATGAAAACATAAAACAGGGAGAATGCATGGTGGTAATCTCTATGAAAGCAATGGTTGCAAACATCCATGTTTCTAAGAAAATATAAGTTTACATATATTTTTTAAGCAAGCTATACCTCTTACATAAATTCAGACAATAGGAGTGTGCAATCATAATGCTTATTTTATGGAAAAAATGAAAATTATTATAATTATGACATAAATGTTCTTAAGTAATTAGAGTCCTCTTGGATTGGATGTAGAACATAAAAATTTTTTCCCTAATTTACAACCATCCTGCTCAAAAAGAGCTGAACTGTTAATCAGTAAGTAATGCCATTAACTAAGTTTAACCCAAATTCTTTAGGTACAAATTGTAAAGTGTTCCAATTCCAGCTAATTTAGGGAACTGAGTGAGAAGAGTTGTCAGTTTTTAAGTGACAACTTTTAAAGGAATTGAGCTTTCTTCTAGTTTTTGTGAGGATCATTTTTTTAATCTCACAGAGTTTAGAGGTTATTTTATGAACTGTAAACATTCTAGTTCCTTAGTTTTTTCAAAGAAAGAGAATTTCAGTATTAGGATGGACTATCCCACACAAATATCACCAGGGGACAATACTCTGAATAAGTCCGGAGGCTTTGAGTGCAGCCATAGTGTAACAAACAGGAATCTATTCAAACCAGAAAGAACCAATGCACATGCTTCTTCAGAAGGCTCTTTCCTGTCTTTAGAAACTGGAATGGGGATTACCAACACATTGTACACAAGAATTACTGGAGTGACATCCTGTAATGGGGGTGTTTAGTTATTACCCGTGGCATATGAGATTAATGAGCTGAAGGGGAAAAAATTATCTCATTCTCTCCCCTAAACTCAACTTCAGCTTTCTGTGGAGGCACTAAGGCCATGCAGCTCCTCTTCCAAAGGACAGAGATAGAAAAGCCAAATAAGGTCGAGGACTTTGTGAAATTTTTCTCATTTAATTTTCTCTGAAAAGCTAAATTCTACATAATGGTAAGAATGTTTGCTCAAAGAAAACTGACAAGTAAAAACTAAAGAGACAGATATTCAAGATAAATTGTACTGGAAATACAATAATGAATTTTGGCCTGATAACCCTCATGCTGTCTTATAGCAAAACACTAAAATTCATGCAACAGAGAAATTGGTGACATGAGGACCTTTTCTCCAGACTTCCTGGTGGGGGTGGGGAAGGGACTCAGAATATCCTGTTTTCTTCTGTTTGCTTTCATAATGAATTATTCTTGCTTTTGACTGGCTTTCCCAAACTTTCCCAGTCATTTCTAATGAGAAATTCTTCAGTAGGAAAAGATCAAGTAAACTTACTGAAAGATAGCAGGTGTCTTTTGAGCTCCTTCTGTCTGCCAGAGGAGCAATCAAATAGATTACGTAAAACTACCTCCACGACCAAAATGGCAGGTAGAATTAGAACCAGGACTTAGTTGTCATTAGTATACTTGTAATAAAATAAAGCTTGTTCTGAAACCACAAGGGCTAAGAAGAGAAGAGCCTGTATAAAAGCTACTGGGTTCTCTAAAAAATGGATACAGTATACAGAATGTGAGAACATATAGAACTCACATTCAAGTTATAAAAATAGACATGGTTCTCAGACAAAAAGCAAATGAGTACAAAAGAATTCTCCAAACATGAACTATTTTAAAAGACATATCTATATAAAACAACGAAATGTCATTTCAGAGCTCCAATGAGTAGTCTGTTGAAATAGCTGGCAAAGGGAGATGAACTAGAGACAGACAGGTCAAGAACCCAGAACTGACTTGTCTGACTCTTCTGGTTGGCAGTGTACATTGTTGGTCACAGGCCGACTGCTTTTGGGAATGAATATTCGTGTGTGTGTGTGTGCATATATATGTATATCTATATACATATATATATATATATATGGCTGATTAGTTGATGGTGCTTGGTAAATGACTGAGAAAACCCAAGTTTTTAAGTAATCTCTGGAAGTTTAACTCTTTTCTTTTAGCTTCTACACTTGACAATGTTGCACATGAGAAAGGATTCTAGGGGTTTTTTTTTTTGTTTTTTTTTTTACCCAGAATCAACACTGCCATTCACAACTCATGCTCCATGCCCCATGGTTCCTATTGTGCCATAAAGGATCAACCTAGACTAAACATATAATAGAAAATAACTTGAAATGAAGAGGGGCAGACCAGTAACTCATGCTCAGTACTCATAAATCACAAATACTGAAATTAATGATCTGTCTCCTTTTGACTACAAAGGAGATACCGTGAGCTAAAGGAAGTCATGAGAGAAAGTAAGTCAAGAAAATATGGGTAGCAGCACCTTTCCATACCCGCCTAGATTTTTAAGGAGACTTTAACTCCTTATTCCTTTCAAACACAAAGTTCGTCAGTTGGAAGGGGAAAAATGGCTCTACAGTGAACGAGTCCCCAGAGAAAACTAGCAGTACATGAAATGTGCCCTCTGTGGGCTAAAGGACAAGTTGCAGAACCAGTTAAGACACAGGAGGCAACCCAAGGTCTTACTTCATCATGGTTTTAGCCAAGTATAGCACAATATGGGCAGCCCTTTTTCCATCCAATCAACAAGTCAGCACCATCCATGTCAGGTCCAAAAAATCCCTGAAGGTGGGCTTTCATCTTTGGTACCACCTCATGAGTTACTCTTGGTTTGCAATAGCTGCAAAGCAGCAAAAAAGCTGGTACCTTTGCCTTGTCTGTGAGTACAAATGCTGGGACTCTGATTGCTGCAACCATTGAGGCCAATTAAAATACTGTAACACACAGGAGTGATGCATCCAATTCCCAGGATCCAGATAATAGCAGCCATGCCCCTACAGGAGCGGGATCATCCATCCCCATTGGTTAAGGCCTTCGGTTTGTTGTCCTCAGAGCAGAATAAAACACTGTGTTCCCACGGACAAGGAACTCCAGATGAACCCATGGTCTACAGGTGGACAGGGATTTTAAGTACCCCATATGCCAGGCACAGAAACAGTACTGGCCTGGGGCTGTTGCACTTGGAGAAGTTTCTGGTTTGGCAGCACGAACTAGAAACTTCTTTGTGTATTCTGGTTTTAGTCCTCTTTCCTGAGTGAAACAGCCAGGGGGTGCCAAGTTCCATAAGCCCCCAATCCAATATTCAGCATTAATTCTCTCCATGGTCTTCTTCTACCCAAGCTACAATTTTCCCTTCCCACCCAGGGATGGCATCATCATCGTGGAAAACCTAGAGGAAGGAAAAAAGAGCCACAATGAAAAAATAAATAAGACAGGGAGTCTCATTGGACAGCTAGCTGCTGCTGCTAAAAGTAAGGCCTCAACACAGTGGATAAGAACATAGAAAAGCCTAAAGTTAGAGTCTATGTCCCTTTGGTTTCGTCCCTAAAGGTGTAACTAAATATATATATATAATATTTTTAATATATGTAATGTTATATTTTAATAGGTTATATATATTATATATAATACAATATATACTATAATATATCCTATTGTGTTATGTTATTATATATTATTAAAATTACATGACATATATCCTTAGTTCCACATCTATGAAATGGTAAAAGCATCCCTAACCCTGCTTTGCTTATAGAGATTGACTAGAATTAATACATTACTAACCATACAGCACTTTGGGGTCCTTAGGAGAAAGCGGTAGCATGAACATTACAAAAATGAGAAACAGTAAAATTTTGGTCCAGTATGGTAAAGAAAGGATTGAAGAGAAGACCAAAAGAACAGGCAGTTCTTTTTATTCATTCATTCAATTAATTTTCTAAGCCATTAATAGAGCAGGGTTATTAAAGCATTTCAGTTGGAAATATTTATGAAATAAAACATTGGCTTTAATCACAATGTGATTATGTCAGAACCCAGAACTCTCTTCCTTATATTTGGCAGATGGATTATAAAGAGAAGCGTAGGCTAAGAAAACAGTCAAGGAGTTGAGAATAAGCATAGGTGAGAAACTACCATCACGGCATACAGTTCCATATATTCATGCCTGTTTATTTTGCTCAACATAGGAAGCAGAAACATTTCTTTTCTTTTCTTTTTTTAAAGATTTTATTTATTTATTTGACAGAAAGAGACAGCAAGAGAGGGAACACAAGCCAGGGGAGTGGGAGAGGCAGAAACAGCTTCCCGCTGAGCAGGGAGCCCGATGTGGGGCTTGATCCCAGGACCCTGGGATGATGACCTGAGCTGAAGGCAGACGCTTAACGGCTGAGCCACCCAGGCGCCCCCAGAAACGTTTCTAAGATTTGTCTACAGATAGAGAAGGGACCCCAAACCCAAGCTTTCGTTCAAGCTTAGGTCCTTTTATTTTCACTAACGAAACTTTCTCCTTTTTAAAATAAAGAATGCTGTCCCAGTTTGGTCAAGGTGATTAAGTCCTTGAACTGAAGAAGCTGTCAACTCCTTGTGCAATTCCCTGACCACCTCGGTCTGAAGTTATCCGACTGGCCTGAGGCTCTGGGAAATTCCTCTGACCTGGTTAGGGAACTTGGGTACTTCGGGTACCAGTCCGTGGGGAGGAGGCTGGCTCTGGGGTTCAGGAATCACCAGTAATACCACCCAGATTCCCGGGGATTCCGTACCTCCTCTTTGACAGTGCCAAACTCGGGATCCAGAGCTTTGAAGTGGTACCGGTGATTTCCCTCCCGGTCAATAGCTGCTTTAAAATCCCTTAGTGTCACCTCCCCCAACCTGCAACAAAAGTCAAGAGCACTGAAACAGACTGTTTATCACGACGTTGGAAAGATGAGATGTCAGCTTTAAACCCAGGCCCCTGCCAAAGACTCTCCAGGAAGAAATGGCATGGCCTTGTTAGGTCCCTGCCCCTGACAACCCAGACAATTCTACAACAGCACAGGCTAAGGAGCCACCACGAGGGAAGGAGAGCAGCATTACAGATGGCATGATCTGAGAACGTAAAATAGATTTTTTGTTTCAGCAGCAGCCAGAGCACTTTTCTCTGTTTTACTCTGGAAATAAGACATCATCAGGTCTCTGAAATCTAATTTGTTGAACTATCAATGTCTAAGTTCTCTTGATTTCCTTCTTTGTAACAATATTCCATTTCTCTAGGCTGGTGGAGTTAAATCAGACATCACCATCTTCATCCTTCCAGCTTCGGAAAGCTCCCCTTTAGCCCAGACCAACTAAGAGGACTCTACAGGAGAGGGACAACCTATTACCTCTCTCAGTGGTTGGTTCCAGAGTTTACAAAGTCCTTCTTTCAAACAAGGGAGTGTAAATGAATGTTGAAGGTTCTTAACACAAATTCTCAATGGCTTGGATGCAATCATCAAGTAGCGCCAAGATCAATGATAATAGCCCTGGAGAGCCAGGCTACAATCCATGGTTATCAATGGGAGCTGTTTTGAGCCCTTTAAAAAACCATTTTTCCTACCTTGGAACACAGCTGTGTATCAGCACTGCAAGCACTGTTATTGTGTCTGTACCTCGCAGCAGATCATGACTTGTCCCTTGTAATGCCACTGGTTAGTGGTGACCCTGAACCTAGGATCCCAATCTGTATTCCTACTACACCGTACTGTTTCTCAAACACCTTTCAGCTCGTTCAGTGGGCAGTAACTCATGATTCTGTGTCCTGTCATTACTTTGTACTTTTAAAAAGTAAAAGAGAAATCACGATCCCAGAATCTCACCTCTTTGGTATATTGACCATGAAGGGTGTAAGTGACCGGTCGGTGAAATAGAGCACTTTCGTGCAGGCGCTGCTGACAGCTGGAGAGCTCTGTGAGTGAGACAACTCTGCAATCAGAGAGAGACTCTGTGGTCAGAACTTCACTTGCTCCCAAACACCTCTCATTTCCAGTTACTCAAAGTGCCCTGGAGAATAAAGCTGCCTGAGGTCACAGCATAGCTTTCACACCATTGCGAAACACCAACCACGTCCACAGGGTGTGATCCACATAAGTCGCGCTAGGGCCACGAAGCCAGGAGGCGCTTTGGACATGGACACTCTCATGAGGCCACCATTTCTCACCCATTCCAGGTACTTCTACGAGGGAATAATGAGTGTCCTGACAGGTACTGCTGCTCAGAGTCAAGAGAGGTCAAAGAAGCCAGGCAAGATTTCAGTTAAGGAAGAATGGACACAAAGCAGGAGCTGCAGACGCTGCCAACATTTAGACAGTGGTAGAGAATGCTCATGCAATTCATGAAAAGAGAAATAAGCAGGAACAAGAACCACAGAGCAAAGCAACCTTAGAAACTCAGATTCCAAGGGACTTCATGCTTCCACTGTAAAAGGTACAAGACCTACTTTATTCCTTAGCTACACAGGATCTGTATGTGTTGGTCCCCTGGTTTGTTTGGGTTTTTTTAAATTTTTCATTTTTTTATTTTTAAAGATTTTATTTATTCATCTGACAGAGACAGAGAGAGAGAGACAGCACACAAGCAGGGGGAACGGCAGGCAGAGACAGAGAGAGAAGCAGACTCCCTGCTGAGCAGGGAGCCCAATGCAGGACTAGATCCCAGGGCCCTGGGATCACGACCTGAGCCAAAGGCAGACACTTAACCAACTGAGCCACCCAGGCACTCCTGTTTGTTTTTTGTTTTTTTTTTTTAAGATTTATTTATTCCAGAGAGAGAGACAGAGAGTGGGGGGAGGAGCAGAGGGAGAGGGAGAAAGAGAATTCCAAGTAGACTCTCCACTAAGCATGGAGCCTGACATGGGGCTCAATCCCAGGACCCTGAGATCATGGTTCGAGCCGAAATCCAGAGTCAGCCGCTTAACCAACTGAGCCACCCAGGTGCCCCAGTCCCATGGTTTTTAACTCAAATTCCTTGGTCTACATCTTGTCTCTACCCTTTTTACAGATACGTATTGAAAATTTTAATTAATGAGTACTTATGATTATGCCTTTAATAAGAGAAGACTAATTAGAAACTTTTATCACAAGACCAAAAACCAATAATTATTGTTATCTTATAATCTAATCAATATAACTGTTATAATATTAAAATCTTTCCTGCCATCGCACCTTCATATATTTTCTTAACTTTTACTAGGTATTTCAACGTCCTTGTCATATGAGTCTACTCTTGGGTAGATACTGATTGACTCTTAACAGTATTTTTCTTGCTTTTGGATGTGTTATAATTTCTTTTTCTTCTGAATGTCAGACGTCATGTGTATGACAGTAGAGAGTGACTTACAAAATGCTTATGCTTAGAAATGGGCACACTGCTTGTTCTGCCAGGCCGTTATCCTAGGGACGGTTAATCTAGACTGGAATTGAGCTGGGATTAGGAGTTGTGTTAAGGTTACCTTGGTGTGCCACCATCTTCAATTCCTCTAGAGTTATGTTAGGGGTGGTTGGTTGCTGGAGGGCTCTTCTTCAGTGTTCCTGTTCCACCTTCAGCTTTAGACTTTACTTGTGTGCCGACGCCTGAGTCACTCTCTCTACACGTGTACCCTCCCAGAGCAGACTGGCACTGCTTCTTACACAGTGCTTGCACACCTGGCGGCCGCCAATGAAGGGAGCTTCTCTGTGATCATGAGCCAACCTCAGTCTTGAGGGTGGGGCATGCGCAGTGATCCTACTCTTCAGGGTAGGCAAGCTCTAAATGAGCCCGAGACAGTATCCTACCAGTCTCCCAGGTGTAGACAGTTCTTTTTTCCTTTCTCCTTCCCCCTTGCTAAAACAGGTCTTCACCTCTGCCTGGGACAGCGAGGGAGAGGAAAACAGGTTTGCCGCCCTTCCCTACTGGCTTACGGCTTTTGTTCCTTAAGGAAGAATGCTTCATGCTTTTCCTGCAGTGGCAGCTGCTGCCTATCTCTGGGCCTCCACCACCAAAAAAGGTTTTCTCTGGACTCTGTTCCCACAACCAGTATTTTTCATAAGCACCCAATGGAGGTCCGTAAAGAGCCTGCAAGTGGGTGCAAACTCCTCTTGGCATCTGTGGCCCCAAGCGTTCCTTATCTTCTGTGCTTAGCCTGGAGCAATTCCAACCCTAGCTGAATTCCGTCTGTATGGTGGCGCCATCTTCCTCCCAGGCTCTGCCACAGGTGCACAGCGCTTGCATCCAATCTCTCCTTGGAGGCACCTGTTTGGACTCAGGCTAGTTGGTTGCCCTACATCTCACCTCTCTCACGGGTTCAAGAAAGTTACAACTTTTTTAGATTACCCAACTTTGTCTTATTGTTAGTGTAGGAGCAAGACTCCTTTCAGCCTTCTACATCCCAGACAGAGGTTGGATATTACTTTTTTTTTTAACTTACTTTTTTTTTAAATGGACGTAAAATTCATATAACACAAAACTCACCGTTTTAACCTTTTAAAGTGTGCAATTCGGTGGCATTTAGTATGTTTCGTGTTATGTCACTATAACTACTATCTATTTCTAGAACATCTCATTATCCCAAAAGGAAACCTCATAGCCATCAAGCAGTCACTCCTTCCTAATCTTGGCATCTGTCTGATGTACTCTACTTTGTGTCTCTATGGATCTGCCTATTCTGGACATTTCATATAAAAGGATTCATCCAATTTATACCTTTTGTGTCTGGCATCATTCACTTAACATTTTCAAGGCTCATCCACGTTGTAGCATATATCAGTACTTTGTTCCTTCTTATGGCTGAATAATGTTCCATTGTGTGCACATGTCAGAATTTGTTTAAACATACATTGGGTGATGAACATGTGGGCTGTTTCCACCTTTTAGCTATTGTGAATAATGCTATGTACATGTGTGTGCAAGTGTTGTTGCTTTTAGTACTTGTTTTTAGATCTTTTGAGTATATACCTAGGAAAGGAATTGCTGGGTCATATAGTAATTCTATATTTAAGTTTTTGAGGAACCACCAAAGTGTTTTCTACAGTAGCTGTATTATCTGACATCCCCAACAGCAATGTCTGAGAGCTCCCGTTTCTCCACATCCTCAACAACACTTACTTTCCATTCCTAGTGGACATGAAGTGGTATCTCACTGTGGTTTTGATATGCATTCCCTAATGACACTTGGCTGTAAACATCTTTTCACCTGCAGATTGGCCATTTGTTTATCTTTAAAGAAATGCCTATTCAAGTTCTTTGCCTGTTATCGGATTTCTTTGTCTTCTGTTGTCAATCGTAAGAATTCTTTTTTTTTTCTTTTTTTAAGATTTTTATTTATTTATTTGACAGAGAGAGTGAGAGAGCACAAGCAGAGGGAGCAGCAGGAGGAGAAGGAGAAGCAGGCTTCCAGTAGAGCACGGAGCCCAATGCAGAGCTCCATCCAAGGCCCCAGGATCATGACCTAAGCCAAAGGCAGATGCTTAACTGACTAAGCCACACAGGTGCCCCTCTACTGTATTACTTTTAATTTTCAAATAATTACTATTGTTTTCCCTTAAAGAGTAAAAGGCAAAGTGGATTCAGAGAGGAGATTATTCTTTCAGTAGATTTGGCTGTGATGAAACAGAGGAAGACAGGACACAGCCAGAGGGGAATAACTGGAAGGTATTTTGAGACTATTAACATTTGCCTTGCACCTCTCATAGGCCATGCACTACACCGTATTATTTGCATACAATATTTCACTTAATGCTCATAATCCCTCAAAATTATCTCCATTTCATGAACAAGGAAACTAAAATTCAGTGATATTAACACCCTTGCCCATGATCACACACTCTGCTGAGAGCCAAAACTGCACCCCAGATCTATTTGATTCCATGCTCCATATTTTTCCCACTCTATTTTGTGTCCAGTTTTGGACACAAAGTTTGAAGTGCCTTTCTACCTACAGGGAGATATCTAGTTGTCATTCAAAAATATAGCCCTGAAACTCAGAAAAGGACTGGGGTTAGAGATTAAAGTTTAAAAATAATCAGCACATAAGAGTAGTCAAAGCTGTGGGAGTGGAAGGGATTGCCTAAAGAAAAGATGAAAAGGCCTAGGTCTAGACCTCCCACGGATCCCAGGATACGTCAACATTTGAGGGCTCACACAGAAGAAAAGGAGACTGTGTCAAATTCACTGGACTGCACATCCGAGAGGGCAAGGACCACATCCATCCTGTTCGTCTCTGTATCTCCCGTGTCTAACACGGGCACTGCATAATGGATGCTCAATAAATATTTGTTGAATGAATAATTGGTTGGCACTGAAGTTAAAGAGGAAGAATAGGTACAGAAGGAGACAATTCAAGAACAGTAAGTGATTTTGAGAGGTCAATGGAAGATAAGGTTTGAAAAGTAATCACTTTGATTAAGGCCAAGAAGGTCAACAGTGATCAACAAAAAGAACACTAAATGGATTAACTGAGTAAAGTCGACTGGTGGCTTCAGTTGTGAATGGGAAGAAAGGACGGAAAAAGAGTAAGTGTAGACTATTCTTTCAACGTTTGACATGGGGGAATAAGAGAAGCGAGTTACACAGCTTTTGTATTTTCAGAAGAAACCTTTTACCTCATCTGTGAATACAGAAATTAGATTAACACCTAGTTTACAAGCAGCTATGAATTTATTTGCAGTATTTGGGGTAAGTACTACAAATACACAAAAGTACTTTTCCAGGAAGGGAGGAATTTATTAGACTTTAAGGAAGAATTTCCAAATATTTAGACTTATCTGCACTGGCCGTTTATATTAACCTAAAGAAAGTACTGAAGGGGAGGACAGTAAAATAAAAACCCCTCAAGAAAACAGAAATGAGGGACACCTGGGTGGCTCAGTCGTTAAGCATCTGCCTTTGGCTCGGGTCATGAGCCCAGGGTCCTGGGACTGAGCCCCACATCAGGCTTCCTGCTCAGGCTCCCTGCTTCTCCCTCTGCCTGCAGTTCCCCCTGCTTGTGCACGTGCACTCTCTCTCTCTCTGACAAATAAATAAATAAAATATTTAAAAAAAAAAAAAAGAAAAAGAAAACAAATGACTGTTTCAAAGCAATGCTAGAAAAAGAAATTGAAACTAATTCTGGTACTAATATAATTTGTTTTGTTCCCAGTGTAAATCCCTCATTCAAAAAGAAAAGATATCTGGGGGCTTACCTGTTATTTAATTACTCTACAAAAAACATTTTACCTTTCATATTGTGCCAATATCTTAAGTGTTTACTTTGGGTTTTTTTTTTTTTTTAAAGATTTTATTTATTTATTTGACAGACAGAGACAGCCAGCGAGAGAGGGAACACAAGCAGGGGGAATGGGAGAGGAAGAAGCAGGCTCTTAGTGGAGGAGCCTGATGTGGGGCTCTAACCCAGAACCCCGGGATCACGCCCTGAGCCGAAGGCAGATGCTTAACCACTGCGCTACCCAGGCGCCCCTTGGGTTTTGTTTATTAATGTAGTTTTCAAAACTGTATATGTAACATACAAAATTGGTTACAGTCAGCTTTTTACTACTTGGTTTTTGTAGATTATGTACTTTTAGATTAGGCCTAGGTAAACTATAAAAGATAAGAAAATGTGAACATTACTAAAGCAAAAGGTAACATACACGATAAAAGAGAATTTACCCGGCAGGGTAGGTTTCCAGCGTGATTGAAGGAACAGGGAAAGGAATCTAAGGAGAGGGCACAGAGCCGGCTGAACTACTTCTGAGGCGTGGCCACTAGATGGCGCAAATCTTTGGCAGGACTCCAACTGGAAGACCTGAGCACCGGGTTTTAAGGAAAATTCCCAAAGAAATTAAACTTCCTGCCTTCAGGAAGAACTGGAAATTTTCTGTGCTATTTTGGACTGTAGGATGGTTTGTGTGTGTTTTTGTTGTTTTATATTTTGCTGTGTTCAGTGTAAATGTTTTGATATTGTATATTTTCCAAAGATATTTTAGCCTGAGTCAGCAGCACACTGCCCATAGCTAAATGGTACTTGGGGTGATGGTGGTGATGATGATGGTATGTCTTCATAATCCTAGAAGTAACTCCCTTCAAGTATTGCTATAGAAACAACGTAAGAGTGAAGTACCACGAGAAAAAGTCTACTCTCAAAATGTTAGTAACAAGAAAAATAACTAAATTTCTGATCTAATATGCTAGGAGTCCTTACTGAGCAATAATGAGTACTTACTTGAATTAGGGGGCCAGGACTCCCGGTATTCACTACCTGCTTGAGTTCTGGGTGACTTGCCCCGAACCTAAGGAGCCACACAAAAATGCTTAGAGTTATGATCTGCAGGAGAATTTACCCAAGAAATTTAAATCATAAAAGTGTACTGAAATATATACTTTTCTACTACATCTTCCACAGTATATAAAATCGGACCATGTATCCTAACAGTAATGATGTACGTTTATAAAAGGCTTTCGAGTTTCCAATGCATTTTCCCATGTATTTCCATATCCAATGCCAAGCTCGTTCAGGGGAGGAGAGGAGAGGAATAAGCAGTAAAGAGAGACCCCATGGGGTCAAGAACCACAGTTCCTTAAGCCCTTATGCGTTTCTAGGAGCGAGGGTTACCACGAAGGCTTTTCCTGATGAAAAGTCAACTCCACTAAGAGGAAAACCAAAGAGAAAAGCAACTGCAACCTTTGACAGGGTCTTCCTATCTTTCAGCATGGCCCTCACCTAAATTAACCTTGATACAACGAAGCTCTTTGGGTGCTTGCCTACAAGAAACAGCACAGGAAGAGCATTACCCTTCTGTCCTGTTTCTTCTGGGTCTCCATGGCGCGCAGGCGCTCCATCAGGCTGGCGATGCCCTGCTCCAGGCTGTCAATGGTGTGGTGCTGAGGGTCATGGCCACCGAAGCTGTCACGCAGGCTGCGGAGCGCGTCGCGGATGAGCTGCAGGTCGCTGGTCTGCAGGCAGAAAGGACGTGCTGCTGAGCGGGCACAGCGCCAGTCGACTAACCACATCCCAACCGCTGGGCTGAAGACAATACGGGAGAGAGCTCCCAGGACGGGTCTTTTATTTTCGAGGGAGGGGGTGTGAATGGCAAGAAGTTCTCCTTCACGGAAGTGGGCCTACTGTTTGCCCACTAATTATTCAGGTTAGATAGCAAGCACTTCACATCTTACCCACTCAACAGATGCAAGAATTAGGGAACCGGGGTACAAAAGGCCCAGGGCGCTGGCAATGGCTAGGCTACTCTTCAGTTTTAGCTGGAAGTGGAGGTCTACATGCAAATCCTAAGAACCTACCCCTCTGTGAGTGATTGAAGCAGCTCCTTTTCCTGCCACTGGAAGGAGAAAACCATTGCTCTGAGAGTTGTGACTGTTGTAGTTGGTCACCTATAGCAGCAAGAAGAAGTGATACTTGTTATAGGGAGAATTCCAAACCAAGGTGTTCTGTCTTATTTTTCTTATTTACACGTACCACGTCCTGACATAGTGTATCATTGTGTATTTGTTCACGTCTCTCTCAATTAGAATGTAAGCC
The DNA here is from genome assembly GCF_002007445.2 of Ailuropoda melanoleuca. NCBI lineage: Eukaryota > Metazoa > Chordata > Mammalia > Carnivora > Ursidae > Ailuropoda > Ailuropoda melanoleuca. Next base: position 8,505,568 of record NC_048225.1, on the reverse strand, counting down.
TCATGAGTGCAAAGACTTTTCTTTCTCCTTTTGTTCACTGCTGTAACCCCAGTACTCAACACTTGGTTGACACTGTTGAGTGAAGAAAGAGCAAAATGGAAGCCTCAGCCGGGACACCCCCAACCCCACCTCAGCCTGGCCACGGGAGGGCCTGAGAATGCCACTCCAGCACCTCCTGACTTCGCTTCAGTGAGGAAAAAAATATAAGAACAATGACTAATATTTTTTAGCCTGACTTTGTGCCAAGTGGACTGTCCATTCTTCCAAATGAGTCATTTCTTTTTTTTTTTTTTCAGATGAGTCTTCTTTCTTCTTCTTTTCCCCAATGAGTCTTATTTCTAAGGCTCAGAAGTGAAGCAAATTAAGGTCACACAATGGCAACAAGTATGAAAAGCTGGAACCTGAAACCAGATTTTCTTTGCCTGGAACCTGCACTCTTTTATTTTTTTTTTTCCCTAACTTTTGTTTATTTAGGTATTCTCTACACCCAGTGTGGGGCTTGAACTCAAGACTCTGAGAACAAGAGTCGCATATTGTTGCGATTGAGCCAGGCAGGAGCCCTTGGGGCCTGCATTCTTAACCCCCTTACCAAATAGCCTCTTTGACCCTGCAGATGTGGGAGGGGGACCCCAAGGTGCAGGTTACCTCATCTGCCTCTCTTTTCATACAGTGAGCCAAAAGGACGTCTTTCTGTTCCAGCTCCCGCTCTAGGTCCACCTGCAAATAAGAGACTAAATCAGAGAAGGGTGTCTAAGGCTGGAGGGGCAGGAGGCCAGTGGGTGACTGTATTCCCACCTGCTGGTAACTGGCCTCAGAGAGCTTCCGGAGGGCTTCTTCCAGCTTGGCCTGGTGCTGCTGGAGGAGGCGCTCCTTCTGCCCCAGCTCTTTCTGCAGTAGAGACAGAAGTTTCGGATGGGTGGCAAAGCCAAGTGCGCTGAACAGTTCACCGCTGGCCAGCAAGTTCCACCTGAGCAAAGGAGAGCCTCAGGGGGAGGAGTCCCTTCCTCCGGCCACACAGGAAGACACTCCACACCGCAGCGATCTGCCACAGTACCAAGGGTTCTTGGAAAAGTAAGGACGAAGGCAACTACCATTTGTGGGAGGACCACCACATGCCACGCATGCTAGTTAGATATAAAGGTTGAGACAGGAGTTTCCAGACTGCTAGTTCTATACTCCTTCTCGTAGACATGCTATCTATTCTTCAGGGTTACTGAATCAAAGGCACGCAGAAGGTTTCCTTGCAGAAAGCAGCAATGAGAACAGGGTACTTAAGAGCTCTTTGTGCGACAGCAACAATACTGTTCATAAAAGGTCAAATGGATGGGGCGCCTGGGTGGCACAGCAGTTAAGCGTCTGCCTTCGGCTCAGGGCGTGATCCCGACGTTGTGGGATCGAGCCCCACATCAGGCTCCTCCTATGAGCCTGTTTCTTCCTCTCCCACTCCCCCTGCTTGTGTTCCCTCTCTCACTGGCTGTCTCTATCTCTGTCGAATAAATAAATAAAATCTTTAAAAAAAAAAAAAATAAATAAAAGGTCAAATGGAAATCATTTCCAAACCGATACGCATTCTTACTTTATATTCTCCCAAGAGCCGGTTCCGCTCATCTAGCTTCCTCTGCAGGTCCACCTCCAAGAAGAAAAAGAAAGAATTAACTGGCAGAGAGGTATTGTCTCCCAACCCCAGTAGGAAACCAGCTATGTAGTAACCGGAGTCGATGCTGGCTGCTAGAGTATAGAGCACAGAGAGGGCCCGGCTACGGTGCAAACACATGGCTGCCCTCCGGCTGCCCTCCATTTCTTTAGTAAGATAATCCAACGGTCGCACCACAGTTTGCCTCTGTCTCAGTGTCCCCAAAGTTGAAGGGCTTGAGGCCAGTGTGGTACGGGCTTTCAGCCACAAGCAGAGATGACTCTAATAGGAAGTGAAACTAATTGAAGACACAGAGGGCGGGCATCTCAGAAATAAGCTAAGAGATGGCAGATCTAACAGGACTTCGTGTATCCTATTTTGCTACTGGGGCTCAATGAGATCCGAGTTCATTCATTTAGCTCACATTCTGGTTGTGCAGCTCATCTTTGTCCATATTTGCCCTCAGCAGTTCTTGTTTGAGCTGAAGAACAGATGTGTCCTGTTGAGTCAACCTCTGCTGCAAGGCATCCTGGGAAAAAAAACACACTCATTACTGTGGTCCCAATTAATCAATCAGCAAGTTTTATCACTACAAGTTTTAAACCCCTTACCACGTATCCAGCATTAGTTCTGGCAAACTGGGAGAAAAAAAGAGTATGAGGTCTTGCTATAAGGAGATGAGCAGGAATTCTTCTGCCCCTTTCCAGGATGCTAGCAGCTAAAAGAAAGTCCTATCCATTGTCCTACCTAGCTGACTGAAACCTGACTTTTCCTCCACCTAGTACTCACCCCTACCCTCCACTGCATTCCTGGCAGCATGACGCCAGAGAGGGAGTCAGGGATCTGATCTAGATTCAGATTACAAGTCTTTTGCATACCTTCACAACAGTGACCATGGACAATGCTCTCTCCTTCCTCCCTCACTGGCTTTCCCATCTGTATCTTGGACATATAGATACTGAATCTAGATGAGCTCTTTTTCTTTCTCCTTCTCTGCCAAATCCCCATCTCCTAGAGGGTTGGGCCCTATTGCTGCCTCCTACCCTGTTCATACAGAATCCCCGGAATCACTCCCACTCTGCTCCCACTGCCTTCCAATGCCTAGTCCGGACCAGGATTGGGATTATATTTCCATGCTCAGAACTCTTCTTGGGGGATGCCTGGGTGGCTCAGTCAGTTAAGCGTCTGCTTTCGGCTCAGGTCATGATCTCAGGGTCCTGGAATCAAGTCCCGCACTGGGCTCCTTGCTCAGCAGGGAGCCTGCTTCTCCCTCTGCCTCCTACTCCCCCTGCTTGTGCACTCTCTCTGACAAATAAATAAATAAATTATTAAAAAAAAAAAAAAGAACTCTTCTTGGACTGATGGTTTCTCTTTCCAGTGTCCTCTGATCTTACCAGCTCTAGGGTCTCTTTCAGCTTGGACCCTCTTGGTTCCTACCATCCCTAAGAAATGTGGGTTGTACACACTTAAAAGGGTCAGCTGGAACACATTTCTCCAACCGTGGTGACCTCAAATGGAACTCATGGACTGCAGCTGCACTCTGCCGTGTATTCGCCCTGACTTTTCTCTCTTTACAGACTGCAAAGAAACAGTGTGGGCTCCGGAGAATGTGAGGGTCCATTCTTAAGTACGCTGTCAGCGAAAGGTCGTCCAAGATGCCCTTGGCATCAGCAGTTCAGAGGACTTTTCCCAAAGTGTTAGTAAATTTGCATGGGAGAAAAGGCACTTTTGTGGTTAATAATTCCGAACTTTTTTTAGGCCAACCTTTTTATGGAAGACTTTCTCAGGTCCTTTAGTATGGTGCTATTCACTGGCACTCTTCTGGGCCTTTCTCAAGCTTATCTGAGCACAGAACACTTTGTTTTCTGAAGTATCTCAAAGAATGAAGGCTATGAACTACACTCTGACTCTGAAAAAGGCTGCTGAGCTGCTCCCCAGTCTAGCCCATGAATGGGAGTGTGGGGAAGAGGGGAACAGCAGCAGCTTAAGAACATCCTTTCACACTTCTAGGTGTTTATTCAACAGACACATTCCCACTTGGGTGAAACAACATACATTCAAGGCCATTAGCTACCATCACTGTTTGTATTAGTGAAAAACTGGAAATAACCTAAAAGTCCACAATAGGAACTGATTACATTATCATATAAACATACACTGGTATGTAATGCAGCCATAAGAAAAAGATCTAGAAAGGTCTCTATGTACCGAAATAGAATGATCTCCAAGATACGCTACTAAGTGAGAAAAGGGCAATGTGTCAAGCTGTATGTATAGTATATTATTATTTGGGGGAAAAATCATATACATCCATATTTATTGATAACTGATAAGTTACCTTCGGGAAAGAGAACTAGATGACTGGGTGGCGGGGGCTGGGGCGGGACGCGGCTGGAAGACAGACTTTTCAAGGATTATCTTTTTATACCTTCTTCACTTCAAGCCATTTAATATTATTAACTACTCAAAAACTAAGTAAATTACAATGTTTAAGAGGACATTCTTCTATAGAATTGAGGAAAACCGTAAAAAATGATTGTTTTTACATATAAAAACTCCCAGGTGGCACAGAGGGAAGGGATAGTGCCATGAGTCGTAACCACCAGAAATAAGCCTCAGCAAAACAGGTATTTTCCTCAGCAGGTCTCACTTCCCATCCACAAAGCACTTTCTAGTATCACACGGCCTGTTCAAGACCCCCGCAGACATATACAAGCCCACAGACCCAACTCTTCCCCTCCCACCCACGCTCAACAGTAGACAGCTTTACCGGGTAGAATTTATTTATTTAAAAGGTTAAACTGCTTCCTTTTTACCTTTATCCCCTGCAAGTTTCTGGCTTCTTGTTTACATTTCAGCAGCTCCTTCTGCAAACCAAATATAGTTAGATCAGCTGGTAGCATCTGGGTTGTTTCAGAAGCATTACCTCATTCTGTCAGTAAGAACACAAAACTCAGATAACCATTCCATGAAAAATTAACCCTCCCCTGAGGCAGAAAGCAGGTCTGGTTCAGTAAACAGTAAAGGCTGCCTCACAGAGACAAAAACGAGACCCATCCCATTCTTCCCTGTGCTACCCAGGCCCAAATGCAGAAGAGCCTTGCCAAGAAAGAAGATACCACACATTCCCAGACTCTCGTTCCTTCATTTAGCACTCTTCACTGACAGGAAAACCTAATCATGATAATCTAAGTCTCCCTTACTGAAACACACAATCGTATCTTAATATGCCTACCCCCACGGTCATTTGTTCAGCAAAGGATTAGAGTACTTTGGATTCTCCAAGTGGGCATTATTCTTTATAAACCAAACAAAAACACATTTAGCCCAATAATGAAATACTAATTATCCAACCCTTACAATAGATGAAATATACATATATAATTGTCACTAGGAAAAATTTTAGGAGAGGAACACCCATACCCCAGACCCTGCTCTCTTCTTTTCCCATTGAGTCACATCAAGAGTTTGGAATTAACATATCTAAAATGGGGAATTCTTAACATGGGCTCCACAGATGGACTACAAAGTAATCTATTAAAAATTCAAGTCAGTGAGTGTGTCTGCACACACTCGTGCATATTCCTGGAGAGAGCGCTAATGGCTTTAGTCACATACCTATGACTCCCAAAAAGTTAAAACCCACTGAACTGAAAGCATTCTGGAAGAAGTCACTATAAAAGACCATACTGGACTACAGTGAACAACACTGTGCTGTGTATTTGAAAGTTGATAGGATAGTAAATGTTAAAAGTTATTAAAAGAAAAAAATGTGTAACTATGTGTGAGTGGATGTTAACTAGACTTATAGTGGTGCTCATTTCATAATATATACATATATAAAATCAATATGTTGTACACCTGAAACTAATGTATTATAAATTATTAAAAAATTATTTTAAAAATAAAAGGACCATGGGGGGGCATCTTGTGGCTCAGTCAGTTAAGTGTTGCCTTTGGCCCCTCAGCAGGCTCCCTGCTCAGTGGGGAGTCTGCTGCTCCCTCTCTGCCTGCCCCTCCCCCACCTCATGCTCTCACTCAAAAACTTGTGTTCTTTTTCAAATGAATACATTTAAAAAAAAAAAAAGAAAAACAAGACTGATATTAGACCCATTTTTAATTAAAAAAGAAAAATTATGAAACATTTAAAGCATAAAGAGAGGTAGAAGCAATGACACAGATACCTATTACCACCAAGACTGAAAAAACATTACCTTTTTGCCATATTCAGGACATGTCCCTCTCTTTCAATTAAAGACAAAAAACAGACACAGCCGAAGTCCCAAGTCTGCACCCCTTCCCCATACCCATCACTGTTCCGACGCTGGTGTGTGATATTCCCATAATTTCTTTCAAGGGGACAAAGGCCCACGTTCTGACATACCTTTAGGTCTTGATTCTCCTCCATACTCTGATCCAGACGACTCTGGATTATAATCTAAATATAAGGCACAAAGAGATGGCTATGCAGCTATGCCATGAAATTCAGAGGTCATTCATTCAACAAAAATTAATGAGCACCTTTTCGATGCCAGCCTTGTACTGTGAATACAGAGAAGACCAGGGGGCAGTTCCTCGCCTCTGGCAGAAGGGCACACACAGGGCAGCACAGGGAAAGGACTGTGGATGAAGCTCAGACGTGTGTGTGTGTGTGTGTTCTGGGTACAGGGGGTCGGAGAAAAAGCAAAGGGATGATTAAGTTTGCCTTGGAGGTAAATTATTGTTGTTGTTTTAGAAAGTGAATTAGAGGAGGACAGGAGGGGAATCAGGAAAACCAGCAGGAAGGCCACTAGCATACTGGATGGAGGCTTGAATGAAGGCTGTGAGAATGGAGAGAAGTGGTTGGAAATATTTAAAAAGTGAACGGACAGAGCTGGGTGACCTGCTGGACAGAGAGGGAAGGGCCAGAAGGATTCAAGGATGATATTCAGCTTTGGGTATCTGGGTGGATGGATAGCCATCAGAACCAGAATGCGAAGGAACAAGTAGTTTTGGTGGTGGGGAGAGAAAAGCTGTTTAATTTAGGACTCAGTGACGTGAGATGCGTCTGGGACACATTAGTGGAGAGGAGCAGCAGGTGGTGACACGCGGCACACTCCGTAGAGGGAGCCGAGCTAGAAGTCAATATTTGAGAAGCAACACCTGAGTCAGGTGGGAAGTGAATGACGCCTCGGAGGCAGGTAATACTGCCCTGGTGAATGGGTAAGACAGCAGAGGGCCCCGAGGGGAACTCTGAGGAGCACTGGCATTGAAGGCATCAGAAGAAAAAGAGAAGCTTCAAAGGGAACCTGAAGGTAAACTCCAGGAGGGTGGGGTCTTAGGTCTGATTGTCTCCAGTACCTTGAAACTGTGCCCGGGCATGGAGTCAGCACTCAGTAACCATGTGTTGATAAGGGAGCGAGGGAGGAAGGGAGGGAGGGAGAATGGAAGAAGGTAGTCAAAAATACATGAGGAAAACCAGGAGAGGTGGAGTCAGGGAAGAGAGCATTTCAAGAAGATGAGGACAACAGAATCAACAGCTAAAAGCAAATCAAACACAGAAACCAGATTATCTGCTGTCCAGTCACAAAGGCAGGAACTCACCAGTTGTTCCTCAGGATTGACTCCCGGTTCACAGAGGGCCAAGGGCCTCTCCTGTTCATCTTCGGGTAAGGATCCGTTGAGCAGTAAGGCCTGAATAACCACAGAAACAGAAAGAAACCCGACTCCCATCAGAAGACTGAGGCCGGAGTTGACCTTGGTAAGCTTATCCCAAACTGAAATCACAACTGAGCCTCCTATCAAAATCTCCTTGGTAATTTCTGGTCCTTAGATACCTCCGATTTTTCACCTTGGGCTATCGGGAGTTCCTTTCGTGGGGCCCATGCTTAGGACCCTTTCCTCTCTCTGGATGCACTTGAATCCTCCACTCCAAGGCTCCTTGCCCCAGTTGCTCAAACTGAATTCTACCAACTGGAAAGTGAACTAAACGCAGTAAGAATTACCCTTCCTTAGAAAAGGTTATTGTAATGAATTATTTAAGTTATGTTTAGGGGCACCTGGCTGGCTCAGTCGGTAGAGCATGCAACCCTTGATCCCAGGGCCCCATGTATTCGAGCCCCATGTTAGGTGTAGAGATTACTAAAAAAAAATTTTTTTAATCTTAAAAAAAAATACATTTAGAGCCCTGACTTGGGTTTGTTGGATTTTTGTTTGTTTTAACAACTCTGAATTTTTACTCCCTAGGGCAACCTGTATAGAACAAGAAGGAAAACCTATTTACAGAGAGATGCCCTCCTTCACGTCCACTCCCCACACCAGGCTTTGCTTTCATTAGAATATGGAAGGGAGGCACATTTACCCTGGACTAAGGAAGCTCAAACCCTAGGGACCCTCACATATGCTGATGGTCCCAAAGCCCCGATCTAATATTGTACACTTGGCCCTTGAACGATGCGGGTTTGAACTGCATGGGTCCGCTGATATGAAGATTTTTCTTTTTTTTTTTTCTTTTCTTTTTTTTTTTTTACAAAATACAGTACAGTACTGCAAATATATTTTCTCCTCCTTATGATTTTAACGTTTGCTATTCTCTAGCTTACTCTAAGAGCACAGTATGTAATATATATAACAATTAAAACAGCTGTTAATCAACTGTTTATGTTATCAGTAAAGCTTATGGTCAACAGTAGGCTCTTAGTAGTTAAGTTTTATGGGAGTCAAAAGTTACACATAGGTGATCGACTCTGCAGGAGGTTGGTGTCCCCAGCCACCCCCCACCCCAAGTTGTTCAAAGATCAACTGTACTCATAATCTGTAATCTTATGCTTAAAGAAGGCCCCCCAAACTGTATTCTCTAACACTCACAAAACTTGGAACCTGCTCATGCAGGTAGGTATTATGAGACCTAGCAGCTCAGTGAAAGATTGAAGAGTGTGCCCCCATTTCATATTTCAATTCTGTCTCAATTCAATCAATAGTTACAGAGGTTAAATCCTGTTTCAATAAACGTAACACAAATTACATCATAAATGCTGGTATATAAAAACTGTTTAAAATCCAGCCACTGGTTGGTCTACCAAGCACTATTAATAAAATATTAGTAAATCAAATGAATTTGACTATCCCATGGAGGGGGGCAAGAGGTGTAAGACAAGTGTAAGAGGCCACAGGGAGCTAAGGGAGAGCAACATCACAGAAACACTAACTGTTAGTGGCAAAGTGTTGAGCGGGCTCTAACTGAGGCATACAATTAAGTCAGAAATCCTGGACGTGGGGCGCCTGGGTGGCACAGCAGTTAAGCGTCTGCCTTCAGCTCAGGGCGTGATCCCAGCCTTGTGGGATCAAGCCCCACATCCGGCTCCTCCGCTATGAGCCTGCTTCTTCCTCTCCCACTCCCCCTGCTTGTGTTCCCTCTCTCACTGGCTGTCTCTATCTCTGTCGAATAAATAAATAAAAAATCTTAAAAAAAAAAAAAAGAAAGAAATCCTGGACGTGGCTTAGCCCGCAACTTACTCGTCACTGAAAGAGTTAAGAAGCCCAGTGGATGCTGTGAGCCCCATTGTATTCTATAATGGAAGAATTCTCATTGTGATCATGTGGCTGTGAATTGAAACAACTCTGTTTGCAGGGAATATTAGGGTGCTGACTTTCTGCCTGTCAAATCTCTTCTTTTTCTGTCTAATCTGCCATTGGATTTCTCCCAGACTGAAAAATGCAAACCAAACCAAAAGCCAAATTGATGGATATCTATGTTCATATAATGCAAATCATCCTGGGAAAGCCCTGGTTGGGTGTCATCCCAAAGTTAGCACACATTAATTAAACCAGTCCTTAATGGAGTGGCAGATAAGAGATCTCAAAGGCAGACATTTAAAAAATAACAAAGCCAATGGGGAAAAATCAACAGCTCTCCTTGGGAATGTTTAGGCAGCACACATTCCTCCAGCCCTTCTCAGCTCCTGGGGCAGACATTATGCAAACTGTTTCTCCACAACACCAATCTCCTTTTTTCTTTCGGAACGCTTTGTGTCCCCACCCTGTTGCTGGCAGGCTGGGAGCTCGCCCTCCACCGCCTGCCGGCTGCCAGAGCCACTCACAGAATGTGGGCTTTGTTTACGGATCCATAAATATTTGACAATTCAGAAGCAGTGCAGTTCCCAGAACAAACAGAAAGGAATATTCCTAGGCAATTTCAGGGTCATCAGCACACTACAAGGGCTCCCCCCAAACAGGGACAGACACACAAAGACAGAGGATGGGGGGGTCATTCAGGGTAGGAATTTAAGTCAAGTGGGTCCATTGGCCTCAGGGGGAGAGTTGCGGAGCTGGCACGAAGGTATAGAAATGACTGAAGGCTTTGTTGCTCGAGGAAAACCTCTGTTACCTGATCATTACAGCTTGGCAGCCTCTTGCAAACGCATTAGGAGGGAGCTAAATCCCTTAGCTAGACTCAGATGGAGACCAGCCGCATTACTGGCTCTTGTACTCTTCCTGCGAGAGAATTCCCGGGGACACATTCCCGATTGTGTGCAGTGCCAATCTCTGGCGAAGCCCCACAACTTCTGGTCCACAGCTGCGGACGGGGGAGAGACCCGCCTACAAGCAAAGAGCCAGAAAAGGGTTTGGTAGGGGTCCATAATGGCTCCCGGGATTGCAGAAATCCGGACAGCTGTGCTGCCCACGAGAGTCCGCAGGGTCCATGCAGGAGTACTCGCACATAACGAATTTTCTGCTCTTGGAGTACTACTCTGTCTAAACTCCCCATTCCACTCTGACCTCATACGAACCTGAATCAGTTTACTTTCAACTGATACTCGTGACTTAAAGATAATCATGGACCGGTGCACCGAGGATAAAGCACACGGGAAAGAGCTACCTGCAAGCCTGATATCATTTTCTTCGCTTCCTCCATTTCTTTTTCTAAATGTTCTTGTTGCTCCAACAGCTGTTCTTCCCATGAGGTCTCCAGAGAGGTCCCGGGGCTGCCTGGTCGCCAGTCACGGGAAAACGGAGAGTCTGTCTCCTCTACAAAATGAAAGGAGGGAGTACAGTTCATGTTGAAGAAGGCAGTTTCCAGCAGAAAGCGTTCACAGTCCCCTGCATTCACGGGTTCAGGTCACCTGCCTTCTGAACCTGTCCACACAGCGCAAACTGGACTCTCCACCAGGGGGCGCTGTGAGACATGAAGCACTGGCTATGAACTCACGCTCTAGGTTGGGGAAAAGGATCATCTGCAGAGAACCTTTAAGAAGTAACAAGATTTCGTCCTGGGGAGTCTGGGTATGGGACACATAGACCCTACTCTTAAGTCTCTGGAGCTGGCGTCCCCGAAGCTGGATTCTACTAGGTACAAAGAGAGGAGCTGCCAGTTGCAATGAAAACCAAATTCTTATTGGTTGCTGCAGAGCTTCGAAGGGGAGCCTTCGAGTTAATACTCCTTTGACCCTTCCATCATACCGAAGCCCCTTCACATAGACCCTGTGTGCGTCACACAGGAAACAAACTAGTGAGAGCACACGTGCACACACTATTCAATCTCGCTCCCTGGTTTCGTTTTATTTTCCCATGTTTGTGGTCTCTTTGCTCTGGTTTCCTTGTCTATTTTATCCCATCTAATTGTGTGCACGGCCATTAAAAAGGCATTATGGAATACAGAAGGGTATAAACTCCCTGAGTAAGCGTCTTCATTCATAAGCGTGAATGCAGTAAGGATAATTCCTCTGGGTTGCTGTGAAGATTGAATGAGGTAACTCGTGTGCAGGGCTCTGTGGTGCCTGACCCAGTGCACTCACTCAGCAAATGCTCTTCCTCCCCACGGTCCCAAGAGTTTCTGAATCGGTAAAGTGACTGACTCTTTGGTGCTAATTCCAGGACTAGAGGCAAGAATTTAAGTCCAGTTTTTCTTCTGAGGGCTTCAGTTTCATTACAACCCTTATAGATGAATGAAACTCTATTGAAATCACATGCTTTGCTTCTATGCTTCCCTGTATGCTTACGTAAGAAAAAGGAGAGCACCTGAAATAGAAGAAGTCTAAACAAAGGGAACCCTTTGTGTTCCTTTCTGTGGCCGCCACACCAAAAGCCTGATGTAGTCCTGCCCTTTATATTCTCACAGACATCTCAGCTCATACTATATATTCCTGGTTCAATTTAACTCAAGGACGTATTGAAATTATTTGTATAACAGAGGGAAAATAAAAACTGTTTACTTGAGTAAGCCTTTTGGATTGCCCCAAAGTCATTTCCTAATTCATAGGCAGCTGGCAGAGGTATGGCCCATCTACGCTGCTGTAAGACTTCTGACAGCTACGACATCAGAAGTGACATTCTGCAAGAAGATGACCACATTCATTGGCTCAAAGGCATCAGAGCCCCCTAGAGCTGACCCTGCATGCACAGACTATGGAGAGGGAGAAGGCCAGGGAGTTTATAGGTAGTCAGGACCCCAAACACTTCAAGATGAGGGCTGTTCCCTGAGCCAACCCAGGCACTCTGACAGATAGTACCTGTTCTGTTCTCTATTCCTTCAGAGGGAATAATCACGAAATCTGCCTTCTCCTCCGACTGGGTTATAATGGATTCGCTCTTTGCACTGTGGATAGGACTAGGTGAAGTCAGGCTGTGATGGAAGGAACAGGAATAGAAACAATTATTATGAACAGTTGTTTATTGTTTTAAAGATTTATTTCTTTATTCGGCGGGTGCAGAGGGAGAGGGAAAGAGAGTCTCGGTGCGGAGCTCGATCCCATGACCCTGAGGTCACGACCTGAGCCGAAACCAAGAGTTGGATGCTTAACAACTGCGCCACCCAGGTGCCCCTGAACAGTTGTTTAGAAGCCAACTGTCATAATTCATCCCAGAGACGTGTTCTTATTCATCTTAACTCTACTGCCTAACGTAGTCCCCAGCCCACAGCATGAACAAACATTTGTTGAATGAGCGCAGGATGAACTTATCGAATGAACGAAATGAATGTTAAATAAGTGAATAACCCAGGCTTTGGAAGTCTTTTCCACAGCGAGAGACTGCCTCGAAGCCTGATTCACAAAGAAGAGATTCACCAGAAGGATGGGTAAGCTAGCATCTTAAAGAACTCCAAGTTTTGTTTTGTTTGTTTGCTCTTTTTTTTACTTACCACCACCACCTGCGCCATCACCATCCCTGGGCCCAGATTCAAAGACTGATATAGTGTGAGTCTTAGTAGCTTTGGGAGCTGGAAGGAAAATCTACTCCCAGACACGAGCATCAGCAGCAGAATAACACGGCAGATCAGCTCTGGGCTGATCTCAAAAAAGGGGATAATGCTGAGGGTGAGTCACAGTGAGAAGCTGCTGAGACTGTGGACGGTGCCAAGCTGGGCAAAGGGGCAGTGATACATCAACAAGGACAGGACATGACAAGGAAAATGGGACTCCGAAGAAAAAGGGGGAAAGACCTGCTAGGAAGAGGGAAAGGTTTACTTGATTGTGCCATCGAAGAGTTATTCAGATCCCTGCTGTATTATTTGCAAATTACTATCAGAAAGCTCTCAACAATTCTTACGTTCTAATACAACTATTAGCCTTGAGGGAACCACTGTGATTTTCAGGGAAGATGAATGTTAAAGCTGCAGCACATGGGGCGCCTGGGTGGCACAGCAGTTAAGCGTCTGCCTTCGGCTCAGGGCGTGATCTCAGTGTTATGAGATCGAGCCCCACATCAGGCTCCTCCACTATGAGCCTGCGTCTTCCTCTCCCACTCCCCCTGCTTGTGTTCCCTCTCTCGCTGGCTGTCTCTATCTCTGTCAAATAAATAAATAAAATCTTTAGGGGGAAAAAAAAAGCTGCAGCACAACAGCAAATCTGCAAGACAAGATGAAACTGTGAGGCTGATGTTTCCATCTGACGGGAAAGGAACCTGAAGAGCCTTTTTTCTTTGCGCTGCACCTTGAGAACATCAGCTCTGAAACGATCTCAGGGGCTGTGGGGTCTCCAGGCCCTGCCCCCTCTCACAAATTCTTTCCAAATCCATCACCCAGACAACAGTGAAAGTGTTGAGGACTCACTGACCCACTTAATGTGCCCCTGAAGGCCCCCAGGCTAATCCTCACAGCCTCAATCAGGAGTTAACATTTTGTTTTCCTAGAAACCAGTAAAAACAAGAGCTGAGCACAAGTGGTTGTAGTCAGAGATTTCAAAACCTCGAGAGCAGCCTGAGGACTAGTGTCTCATCCTCGTTGTCCCAAGTTTAAGGGCTTTGGTGGGAATGACCTCAACCAGTAACGCATTCTCATCCTTATTAGAACCTTAGAAAACAATTTACAGATTTTTTGATTCAAGTTAAGGAAAGTCGCTTAACCCTATCTATAGATCTATAACCTGAGCAAACAAGGGGTGGAAAGGTGGCGAGGAGAGGTATTTAGAAAAGGTCATTGCTTATCCATCTTTCATCACTGAGGCAATCTGACTTCCAGGCCAACATGAACTAACTGCTGGGAAAGCATTAGTGTAAGGGCACTTTGTCATTATAAGGAGAATAGATTTATGACGATTCAGGCCTCTGCATTTGCCTTTCTACAGAAATGAGGAACCACTTGCAGAAAGAGGCCTCCTGTATCAGCTGCTCTTCTTTGAGAAATGATAAAAATGACACTTCCTTAGCTGACAAGGTGCTATTGTTGACACGTTCCACTGCCTGCATTTGGCTGGACCACAGTGGGTATGTGTAAGACGCAGGGGGTGGGGGTGGGAAGAGGAGTGTGAACCTAGGATGCTGGAAAACTGCTTGCCTAAAAGCAGAGACGCATGCTCAGCTCCACCTTCCCCCTCTGAAGTGAGTTGTCTCCCATATAAGGGCAGAAGGAGGCGGATGTCTGCATATCCAACCCCACTGGGGGAGTGGCAGAGCCGCCAAAGGAAAACAACATTTCTCTTTCTTGAATTTGAGGCTGCCAGTGTGTGAGGCCACAGAGAGGTAAGACCATGAAACCAGGCGGCCAAGTCAAAAGATAAAGGACCTGAGGAAGAAAAATCCTGAGGCACATGTCGGAGCAGCAATCTTGCAGCAACCCCAAGAAGCTTGGAGATGAGGATGGTGCATTCAGTCATCTGCTTCAGGTCACAGAAAAGTATTTTAATGCTAATTAATTACATGGCTTAGGCTCTTCTTGATGAGCTCGAAACCCCTATTTTGTAAACAAGTAATGCCCCACCTGCCATCATAATCCCCTCAAATCAGGGAACTGATTACAAACAAGGTGTGACTGATACGTTTCTTAATTCCCACAAGTCTAACATCTCTCCAATCTTAGCATCAGACAAATGATCCCCCAGCAAAGTCCAAATCAGAGTAAAATCATTTTTTTTTTAAATGGGTAATGGGTGATAAGAAAGAGCCCTGTTTACTCCTGAAGTGCCTTCCCACAGCAGAGACAGGACAAGGAAAAGGGCCACTCCTCCCTCCCCTATGCTGGCTCTAGTTTCCTAAACCCACTGTATTTTGTGGTGATAATCCCAGACCCGCAGCCTATCCTTCCCAGTATAGCGCCCCTACCCATCCCGGTGCGTCTCTGGCCAAGAGCATCCTCCAGCCCCGGCCCTGATTCCGCCCATGCCCCCACCTCCAAAGCCTAAGTGGCTTCTGCTCACCATTTGACTTGCGTCCCTCCCATGGTCCCCCTCCTGGTTCCGGCTTCAGCGAGCCTGTTTCCCCGGGCGAAGCGGGAGGCTGGGAGTCACGGCGCTCCCGAACTCGGGCATGTCTCCCCGCGCTGGGGCCCGCAGAACCACTCCATAGACAGGCCGGCTATCAGAGCCGCTGGCTCCGACCGCGGGAGAGAGTCGGAAAGGCAGAGAGGCGGGCGTCTCGGCCCCGGGGACCGGGATGCTCCCGGGACTGAGGCGCGCGGTCCCCGCCGCTCAGACGCTGCAGCAGCCCAGCCTGGGCGGAAGCCGCCTCCCCTCTTAGGCTGCGGGTCCCTGGCAGCAGCATCGCGGCGTCCGCGCGGCTCCGGGCGTGCCCCTGGGCGCGGGCATCTCACCCCATCGCTGGCTCGGGGCAGTGCTGCCCGCGACTCCCGCTGCGCGGTCGGGTCCCGGAGGCGAGCGTGCGGGCGTCCCCGGCTCCGCGCCGCCTCCCGCGTCTCCCGCCCCTCCCCTCGCCGCCCCCGCTTCCAGGCTGTCAGCGCGGCGGGCAGCGCGGGGCTCTGACCCAGCACGGGCGGGGCGGGCGAGCGGGAGCCCAGCGCTGGGCAGGGGCGGGGCCGCGGACGCCGAGGCCCGAGGAGGGGTGGGCACCCCGGGGCTGGAAACGCCCTTTCTGACCCCTCCCTTGGCGGCCACGGAGGTCGGGGCCGGTGTCACCTGGCTCCTCGCCGGAGGGGGAGCCTGGCCGGGTGGAGACTCAGGGTCGCTCCCGGAAACCCGCCGAACGTCGATCTCCTCCCACCTTCCCCCAGGCGTTGCATGTGTTCTTGTTTCCCAACTAAGGATCATTTTCCGTGGACACAGGAGGAGGCCGGCCCGAGGTCTACGGAGCAACAGGCGGCCCTGGCTCCGCCGGGGTGTCTCTCGATGAGCGGGGGCACCTTTCCCATCTTCTAAGCCACTCCCCGTTCACCATCACATCGCGGGGTCTCCCGGCCTTCATGGGTCACTGAGCCATGAGGTGGCCTCCCCCTGAGGAAGGGGGAGAGTGGGCAGAATGTTCCAGAGCCTGCTGGGTCCCGGGAGCTCACTAACCCAGCATCCCAAAGATGTGATAGGTCAGCTTAGAAGACAATGACAAAAAATCAGGAAGGAGCGACAGACAGGGGAATGCGACTCATTACCTGACCCCTCTCCCAGAAAAACTGTCACTGTCTGCCCGCCCCCCCGCAGCCCGATTTCCAGGGCGTCCCTAATTCACACTGTGTCACAGCCCCTGCCCCAGTCTGAGTTCTCCTGCCAGAAAGGAAGGAAGCAGGTGTTCTCAGGAAGAAATCCAGACTTCTCTCCTCTGGCTCGCTCTGGCTTGCTCTGGCTCTCTCTCTCTCTCTCTCTCTCTCTGGCTCTCTCTCACTCTGGCTTTCTCTCACTCTAACTCTGGCAGGCACAAAAAAGTGAAAGGCCTGTAGCCATGCAGGAAGCAATAGATCTCATTATACAATGAAATGTCCTTTGATTCTGTACCAAGTGATAGTCTAAGCGGCAAGCAAGGAAGAAATGGCTTAGATTCTCATTACTAGCACACCTATTGTTCAATGGGTACAGGGTTTCCTTCTGGGGTGATGAAAATGTCTTTGAACTGGATAGAGGACATGGTCACACAACATTATGAAGATACTAAATGCCACTGAATGGTACACTTTAAAATGATTAATGTCTAATTTTATGTTATGTGAATTTTATAAATAAAAAAGCAATCTACTAAATGTAAAAATTAAATTTGAGCAAGGTTATTGGTATATTAAAACGCTAGGAAGAATTCCATGTGACTGCAATAAATTTAAGAAATGGTCTATCAATCTAAGATGGAATTTTATGTGGAAAAGAAACAGAAAGAAAGAAAATTAATGCACTTAAGATACATGTAAGACAACGATTAGGCTTAACTAGAACAGACTAAGCAGGGCTGGAGTAGGAGAGAAAAGGTCGTAAAAGCATAAATTAAAAATGATTCAGCAATGAAACAGAGTTAGTAAATAAGCTGACATGATCTGGGGATATATTTTTAGGAGCATGATTTAATGAGCCAGGAAGGTAGTCTTCTTCTGCCACTACACTTGGCATCGATCAGGCTTTTATTAGAGCACTGTGTCCTGTTTTGGTCTTTGCACTTTGCTCTGAGAGCAAGAGATGGCCTTTCTGCTAGAGTCACAAACAGCTTAGCCCACTCCAATGCAGAGTAACCTGCCACAATTCCTAGCCCTGTAAATGAAAGTTGGAAACATCCTAATGCTCTCAGACAACTCTGCTCCGTTTTTTCTCTTGTTACATGCTTAATACAACCTTCTCAGGCCACACTTAGCGTTCAGCGCAGGCGCCAGGGCAGAACCATGGAACTGGCTGTCAGAAACGCTGGCATCTGAGACGCCAGTATCTGAACCAGGGGCTGGGCCCTCACGGCTCCCAGTCATGCCCCCGTGTGGACAGAGCTGGGCACCGACACTTAGGCTCCACACAAACCTTCCTTGTGTGGGAAACTTCCCCACACCCCACACTCCTTACCTTCCTGCCAGCACAAACCGCAAAGCAGTGCTGAAGACGACCCTTTAAAGTCAAACATAAACTAAGATAAAGAGAAAAGAACGAGGAGCCTTACTGCCTGTCGTATTGCTACTTGAAGCTGAAAACTCTGAGACGTCCCCCCAAGAATTCCGCTTCTAACCAGGACGGTCGTGCTAAGGAGCTGACACCACAGTTACCTGGAGCAGCTGGACTCAGACGGGGACCTCTGCTGCCCTTCGTACTGCTGCACCAGGGCCCGCACGCTCCAGTATGGATTCTCGATCTCCTCATCCACGCTGCTGTTCCTAAAGTCGGAGGGCACCAGCAAAGGAGAGGGTGTCAGTCCTTCAGTTCAGGTCAACTCAACAAGAACTGAGAGATGGCCATTCTCAGAGCGCTGAGGGAAGAAAGAGGAGTGAGGCCAAGCCCCTGCCTTAAAGACACTGGACACCCAGCAGGGAAGACAGACATAAACACAACCAATTCCACCAGGCTCTGCAACACCCAGGGTCCTGCTCTCTCCCAACAGACATACAACCCCCAAAATGTTTCCTCCCATAAGTCTTCAGGACAAGCTGGCTTTAGGATACATTCTAGAGAGACTCCCCCAGATGACTTGGAACATTGCTCCCACATATCTCCCCGTGAAGAAAACACACTGTGCCAAAGGCATATATTTAACATCCTGGGCACCAGAACAAAAAATTACAAATATGATTCCTTTACTTTCTGCTAACTGCAAAATAAACATCTCTTTTAAAAGGGCTTTTCTCTCTTGGAGTGTCCTCTCTGACCCACACTCCATGCTCTTTTCTGCAATGTGGGCTGTTTAGGGGATGCGCCCATCTATGGCATGGTATCATCTACCGTGAAATATCAGAGAGAGGAACAAGTTCCCATCCCCAGATTTCCACCCTTACCTCTGTCTGTATCGAAAGACATCCCGTCCTGACCGTGACACGTCATGACACACATCAGCCAGAGCGGCAGCTGCTCCCTGGGCCACAGCAGTGGCGCAGTGTGGCTGGTGACTCTGCAGAGGGGCTCTGAAGTCCCTTCCTTGGCTCACCGTCCTGCTGGAGCCAGGTTTGAAATGAGCTGCCAAGGCAAGGACCAGCCTCATGATAGACTTCAGGTTTCCTTCCACAATATCTGAGGGACAGAACAGACCCAGAGGTCCTAAGAGGGAGGCAGAGGGTTCATTCATTTAATATGTATTTGCTAGTGATACAAGTCTCTCTGTCCTCACAGAGCCATGTTCAACAGGAAGACAGAACATTTAAAAGCAATCATAACGAAGTATGGTAATGTGTTATGGTAGGAGAACAGAATGCTCTGGGAGTCTCTGGGAGCAAAGTAAAGGCATCTTGTCCAGCCTACAGGGCTCAGGGAAAGATTCCCAGGGGAAGTAGATTTTAAACTGAGACTTGATTGACAAGCACTGGTTCATCAGGTAAAGGAGGAGAAGGAAAAGAGTATTCCAAGAAGAGGGAACAGCAGGTGTGAAGGTCTAGAGGTGAGAGAGAGCATGACACACAAGAGCTATGCTGTCCAGTACGGCAGCCACTAGCCACATGAGGCTACTGAGCGCTTAAAGGGTACAGTCTGGATTGAAATGTGCTATACGAGTAGTACTTTGCACAAAAAAAAAGTCAGACTGAAACATATCTCATTAGACTTTGTACAAAAAATAGAATGCACAAGATCTCAATAGCTTTTGCATTGATTACATGTTGCACTGGTAATATTTTGAATATATTAGGTTAAATAAAAAGTATTATTAAAATTCATTTCTCCCATTTCCTTTTTTTTTTTTTTTTAATGTGGCTATTAGGAACTTTTAAGTTCTGTATGTGAGACTCGTGTGATGTTCCTGCGGCACGGCACCGTGGCAGAGAACTGAGAACAGCATAGCTAGGGGCTCAGAGTGCAGGGGGAGAAGGTGAAGGGCGAGGCCGCAGGGGGTAAATCAGAGGTCTGGTCAGAAAGGGCACGGCAAGCCACAGGACAGGCTTTGGATTGTCCCCCTAAGACCCGCACATGCAGAACAGTGGCATGAGCTTATGTATTCTCAGAAAGATAATTTTGGCTGCTGTGTGGAGAGCGGAGGGGAGGGGGACAAAACTCGAGGCAGTGAGACTAATTAGGAAACTGCTGCACTTGCCAGGTAAACGACAATGATGTCCTCAACGGCAGTACTCCTTCAAAATAGCTAACTTTAATGGGCCAGATCCCCAAGCCCACCCCTCATGGGGACCAGAGCAGAGATATTACAGCACTCTAAATTTTGCCCTAGAAAAAAAGAATGCATGCAAAAAAACAATGTGATTGGTTTGGTGAAAGTTAAAGTAAGGGAATGGGTAAAATTCTATTTTTTTAGTTTCATTTCATTTGCATTGCAAATATGCAAGACTTGGAAAAAGTTTGGCTATCCTTCCTTCTGCAGGGGGCTCTCATTGGTCAGTATCTGCCCCACCTGAATGATTCCAGCACAGAGAACACCAATAATCCAACATAGAAGGAAGGCTCCCTACGGCCCCCATTCTCATCAGAGCCACGGGCAATCAGACCCAGAAACAGCAGCTGAAACAGAACCAGATCCACAGTCAGTTCTAGAGATACGCGGGAGGGCCAGGGAGCCAGGGCTCTCTGAGGACACCTAAACAAATGCTTCGTAGCAGCTGGGCTCAATACGGACTGAGAAGTGTCCTTTTGTGGCCATGCAGCTACAAGACAGGGTATGTACAGAGGTCCCAGAGCCCCTTTCATCTTGCCTGAAATATTCTGTGATATCCAAAAAATAAAAAGCTATAAAATATTTTTCTTCTGGAAAACTGGATGGAAAAATACAGCTATCATGATTTGAAATAATTCTTGAGCATGAAACCCAAGGAACTTGAAAAACATTATCTTCATTTTTGATTACTTAAATGAGACATTCTAGGGGCACCTGGGTGGCACAGCGGTTGAGCGTCTGCCTTCGGCTCAGGGCGTGATCCCGGCGTTGTGGGATCGAGCCCCACATCAGGCTCTTCCACTATGAGCCTGCTTCTTCCTCTCCCACTCTCCCTGCTTGTGTTCCCTCTCTCACTGGCTGTCTCTATCTCTGTCAAATGGATAAATAAATCTTTAAAAAAATAAAAAAATAAATAAATGAGACATTCTAAAGTTAATATCCCAATCTTGTCATTTCTACTGTATTAATTTTTGTACCTACACTCAAGCATACCTTTATTCAATTAAAATGAATAGAGAATGTCTGTCTCCATCCAGGTTTTCAAAGCACTCAGATTTTGATAATCACCCTGTCCTAAGAGGGTAGCTCTCTTTCGGGACAAATGATATGAGGTCACGGGCCTCATCTTATTCCAGTCTACTCAGAACCCTTGGCTATGCAATGGATGGTTCTTCTAAGCCTCATAATCACTGGGTAAAGCTGAGTGTACTCCTCCCCCAAAGATGTAATGAGGCGCTGACCTTTAGCCGATGTCTGGTGCATTCGAATCTTTTTGGAGGCCACAAACTGTAACACTTTCTCCACATTATTCTTCATCTCCTGTTGGTTACTGGGACTCAGCTGTACCCCATTCAGTTTTTCTCCTGCTGTTAGAAGAGAGAAACATATCAAAGTTTCATAATAGCCAGATACCGAGAGAGGGAATATTTGATGTAAATGCTAAGATTATATATAAATATGCAAGTGAGTAAAGCCTTCATGCTTGTAATTTGGATGGGGAATAAGAAAGTAAAAGCCTTTTGGAGGGTCTTCAAATTCTCAAAACTATTCCCAGGGGCCTGTGAAGTTACCGTGTTACTCATTCAGCAAATACTCATTGAGCACCCACTGTGTGCTGGCACTATTCTGGCCACCAGTGACACAGCAGTGAGCAAGAGGGACAACGCCCCTTCCACTGCAGAGGTGCTGTCTCCAGGATGACAGATGACCACGTTAACCAGTACGTGTTTTAAACAATGTCAGGCCGTGGTAAGTGCTATGAGGAAACACAAAGAAGAGTGGAATCATGGCCTTCCTGATATTGTATCTCGGCAGAGACTCGAATAAAGTAAGAGATGTGAAGATTTGAGGAGGAAGCACTCCAGACTGAGGAATCTCAGGTACAAACACCAGAGTGGGAATGAACTCAGCTAATCTGAGGAACAAACCCAAGCCCCGTGCGGTTGGAGCTGAGAGAGAGACAAGAGTCGAATCCTAGGAGAAGGCAGACAAGAAAGCAAAGCCAGGTCATTTAAGGGTCTGTGGATTAATGATCTGTGTTTTTAAAAGTGGACTTTCTATGCACTCAGCTTATGTAGAGAGGAAACAGGGAGATTAGTTAGAAAATGAAACTAGTCAAGGCAAGGGTTAGTGAGATGGCTTGGGCTTGACTGGAAAAGGCTGACAGGTGAGAAGTCAGATATCAGGTAAAATTTTAATATAAAGCAGATAGCACATATGAAGGATTAGCTATGATATATGAAGAAAAGAGAATAATTAAAGACAACTTCCAGGCATTCTCCTTTAATAGCTGGGTGAATGAGACCGTCCTGTGTTACTTCAGTGAAGAAATCTGGAGAGAGGAACTGGTAGGGAGAATATCCAAAGCTGCATTTTAGACATCCAGGGTGCCATGCTGAACATGAAGCTGATATTCACGTCTCGAACTCAAAGACAAGTTTAAGGCTAAAGACACAGTTGTGGGAAGAGATCACTTGGGGACAGAGAAAACACAAGGGCTAAGGACTGAATGTGGAGGACCTCAACACTTAGAAGTCAGAAAGGAGAAAAGCCAGAAGTGCAAACGGGGTAGCCAGTGAGGAAGGCAGGCCCTGGAAGCCAAGTAAAGAGGGTGTCTGAAAGAGGAGGGAGGGACAAACTGTGTTCTGCTAAATTGAATAAAATGGGGACTGAGGCCGAGCCACTGGATTTGAGAAGGCAAAGGTTGTGACCTTGATGAAAGCAGTTTCGGTGGGGAAGTGAGATCAAAAGCTCGACGAGGGCATGTTAAAGAAAAAATGGGGAATAAGGTAGTGAATTCAGCGAGTCTTTCCCTATAGCAAAGTCACAATAAAATGCAGCATTTAAGAATCTGGGTTTTGGGAAACCAAGAATACATATTCATATTGCTTCTATATGCATAGAACATCTCTGAAAAAAAATGCAAGAAATTGCTAACACTAGTTGCTTCCAGAAAGAACACATCATTAGTGCGGGTGGAAAAAAGGCTTTTACATCCTTTTGTGGCCTCTGCATTTTCTATCTGATTATATTTTCAAGTATAATCGATTCAAATCATTGGAAAAAAAAGGTTTGAAATGAACTTTGGAATTAAAACAGCTCTAGCTTTGTACCTCTGCTTTGCCATGGTACAGTTACGTGGCCTCGGAAAGTCGCCTAGCCTTTCTGAACCTCATACATTAGTAAGGCGGTAGTACTCATCTCATCCCCATAGCATAAATCATTCAAAGTAGCTTAGCACAATCCTCAATATATTCTAAGTGTTCGATGAATTTATTTATTTATTTTTATAAATCTTTTTTAAGCTTGGTTTCCTGAAAATGGGGATGACATTATCTGCTTCTCAAGAGTTGACAATTAAATGAAATCAAATTAAATGAGATAAAAAGTGTTTAAAAAATGGCAACTATGACTATTACCATTGTTATTATTATGAATGAATGCCCTGGTGAATCCGTGAGTTGGCCCAGTGAGGTAAGCAAACTGGGCTCCTTCCATGTCACTTGCAAGCCCCACATCTCTCAAGGACTCTAAGCAAGGTCAGCTGATTAACAGAACAATCAATATCGGAATGCCTATTCTGTTCCAGGCCCTTGGGCAGAAGTTGTGGAAACAGGAAAAAAAAAAAAAGGTATACTGTGCCTGCTCTTAAAGAGCTCAGTCTACACAGGAGAGATAGGAAAACAATTACTGCTCAGTGAATGGCAATGTTATCGTAATACCAGAGCTGTGGACAAATGCTATGGACATAGGGTACGGCACCATCCAGTAAGAGTGACTGGCAACAGCTCCTGGGCTCCCTGAGGACGAGCCCTTTCATGGGGAGATATGGGAATGTCATGGAGGGGTCCTTTTGCTGGTAAACCCTCCTTCTTTTGGCCTGACTACTATTTCCTTTTCCAGCCTTGGTTTAGACATCAGTCCTTTTGGCAAGCCATCCCTGAACCCTAGGACTGGACTGGGTGCCTCCATCCGCCCATGTGCTCCTCTCTGTCCTTACCCCATCAGAGTCCTAAGTATGCGAATGGAATTGCGTTCACTTTCCAGTCTTTCCAACTAGATTGGGACACTCCTGAGAGCAGACACCACGCTCAGAATCACATTGCCAAAGCATGATACAGTGCCCGGCACATAGTTTGTTGACTCGTAAATAAATGAATGAACATTGGGCAAGTATGTTAAACCTTTATACTTCCATTTCCATATACTACAAAGCAGCAGCACACTGCTCTGAAGGGCATGTGGAGGATAAAGAAGGCATGTTCCAGCATCAGAGCCCAGGGCCAACTGACCAACGATCTCGATGAGATAGGCCAGGATCACCCCATCCCGAAGATCCTGTCGCAGGTCCTGCACCGGCTTCACGGCTGGCCTCTTCTTGAGCTGTGCATTCACCCAGGCCACGTACGCCTGTAGCTGTTGCTGGAAAACCAAAGGTGGAAAGAAGAGAAAGGTTGCATACTATTCTCCTTTGCCCCGCACCTTCTAAGGCAGCATTTGAGAATGACCTGTGGTGGGAAATCCACATCCAGAGGGAGGAGGAGGTTTCAAGGAAATAAAGAAGGAAGATGGTCAGATGTGGAGCACGTTCTAAAAATTTCTAGTTTTACGCTAATCTTCAGGGAAAGCTAACCGCTGACTTGGCGGCAGGGTAGACACAGATAAGCAGATGAGTGTTTCAATGACTAGGACTCCTGGTTTCCTTGTGTTTTCTCTGTTGACCAGGGATGAGGCCCAGCAAGCAGCACAGCCGGTTTTGGGGTGTAATCACTGCTGCCAGCAACCCACTGTGCTTCCCAGGAATAATCACTCGTGTCTCGAATGCACAATGGACAGCGATACTCAGAAAGCCAGTCTTGGGGAACCAGGAGTAAGCAGCAAACCTGCTCAGAACCGCCTCTCCCATTGCTCTTCACAATGAGACTTAACTGAAATCATCTCAGGGTCAACCCAAGATTTATTCTCCTGAGCCCATAATCCTGGGATTGCTACTCAGTTAGTGTTAATCCGTGCTTTATACTGTCAAAGAGGATCTAGTTGTCTAAAACCTGCGCAAAGAAGGAAAAGAAAGGCTTTGGTGAGTAGGGCCTTGAAGGCTTGGGTGGGGGGAGGGGAGGGAGAATTTTCACTTCTTGCAAGACTAAGCCAGCCAGTACCATCAGAAGCCTGAAGGGCCCAGACAGGGACATATAACCCATCCCAGCCCTCAGATAACCTTACATATTTCATGCTGTCCCTTACACAAAGCTTGCAGTCATGTGTTTATTCCAATTATGCATTTGTTCTGAAGATGGGCACTAAATATCAAAATAGCATGTGACCAATGTCCCAGAAGCAGCAGCAGCGGTCTGGTTTCTGTATAAGCCCAAGACCCTGAACCTAAAAATTAGGTTCAAGGGCTAACGGTATTAAGTTACAATCTGGTTAAAGAACACTTGATTTCTAAGCCACGAGTACTTTGTCAATGAAATGATGTTGGAAATTACTCACTGACTGCTTCCTGAGCTTAAATTAAATCTTCGTTATTTTCTCTGTGTCGACTTGTGGGAATAAATGAAGCCTTTGTAAGACAGTACTAAGGCAATAATCGATCAGCTGCTGACAAACTGCAGGAAGTGTCTTATCAGCAGGTGGGGGGAATCCAATATCTACATGAACCACATACTAGTGTTGGTGTTTGATGTGTATTTTATTGTATTAATGAATGTACCTGAAACAGGACCTGCCACACAGGTGATGTTATTATTATTTTCATCATTATCACCATTTAATTAATTCTCGCAAAAGCACTGAAGGGTCAGTATCCTCCCTTGGATAATTTCAGAGATAAAGTTCTCTGGATAAAGTTCAGAGAAGTTATGTAACTCCCCCAATGTCCCCAGCGAGGACAGAACAGACATGGTATTGGAACACAGTAAATGTGGTCCAAGTATTGACCAAGGGCTTCACGCTACCCAACTCAATCCTCAGAATAGGGGTGGCTGCACCTTCTGCCTGATATGGGCCAGATTTCTGCCCAGGCTCTGCTCCTTCTCCCCTACTGCACAGCCACAGCACCGCGGGCGGCAGACCAGTCAGGCAAAAGGGCACCTCTGTAGTAAACCACTGTGCTCTGGGGAAAAGGAGTTAAGACCGAAAAAGCCATTAAGGGTAACAGCTGGGATCCGACTACCTGGCTTACATATAAAACTCCTAAACAAAAGAATATCCAGTGGAAAAAGGACAGTCTCTTCAACAAATGGTGTTGGGAAAACTGGACAGCCACACATAGAAGAATGAAACTGGACCACTTTCTTACACCGTACACAAAGATAAATTCAAAATGGGCGAAAGACCTAAATGCGAGACAGGAATCCATCAAAATCCTAGAGGAGAACACAGGCAGCAACCTTTCCAACCTCGGCCGCAGCAACTTCTTGCTAGACACGTCTCCAAAGGAAAGGGAAACAAAAGCGAAAACGAACTATTGGGACTTCATCAAGATAAAAAGCTTCTGCACAGCAAAGGAAACAGTCAACAAAACTAAAACGCAATGAATGGGAGAAGATATCTGCAAATGACATATCAGGTAAAGGGCTAGTATCTAAGATCTATAAAGAACTTATCAAACTCAATATCCAAAAAACAAATAATCCAGTCAAGAAATGGGCAGAAGACACGAACAGACATTTCTCCAAAGAAGACATACAAATGGCCAACAGACACAAGAAAAAATGCTAAACATCACTTTGCATCAGAGAAATACAAATCAAAACCACAATGAGATACCACCTCACACCAGTCAGAATGGCTAAAATTTGCAACTCAGGAAACAACAGATGTTGGCAAGGATGCAGAGAAAGGGGAGCCCTCTTACACTGTTGGTGGGAATGCAAGCTGGTACAGCCACTCTGGAAAACAGTATGGTTCCTCAGGGAGTTAAAGATAGAGCTACCCTATGACCCAGCAATTGCACTACTAGGTATTTATCCCAAAGATAAAAATGTAGTGATCTGAAGGGGCACCTGCACCCCAATGTTTATAGCAGCAATGTCCACAGTAGCTAAACTGTGGAAAGAGCCAAGACGGCCATGGACAGATGAATGGATAAAGAAGATGTGGTGTGTATATATATATATACAATGGGAAGTTACTCAGCCATCAGAAAGGATAAATACTTACCATTTACACTGACATGAATGGAACTGGAGGGTATTATGCTGAACGAAATAAATCAATCAGAGAAAGATAATTGTCATATGGTTTCACTCACGTGGAATGTAAGAAACAGCACAGAAGGTCAGAGGGAAGGGGAAGGAATACTGAATGGGAAGTCATCAGACAGAGAGAAAAACCATGAGAGGCTCTTAACTCTAGGAAACAAACAGGGTTGCTGGAGGGGAGGCAGGTGGGGGGATGGGGGAACTGGGTGATGGGCACGAAGGAGGGCATGTGATGTGATGAGCACTGGGTGTTACACGCAACTTATAAATTATTGAACTCTATATCTGAAACTAATGATGTACTATATGTTGGCCAGCTGAATTTAAATAATTTAAAAAAACCTCCTAACCGATTTCCCTTACCTAATAACACCTCAACCCACCCTCCACAAATTCCTGCTGCAGATCCCTCACTGGCTTCCTTCACTGGTTGGGTAAAATCCAACCTCCTTCGCTGCATTTAGTCTCATTTGCTGGCTGCTACCTCTCTTCCAGCTTTCCTCACTACCCTCCCGTTTGCCTGCCACATTTCAGTTCGTCCAAACCATCTCAGTGCTCCAAATGCACCGAGCTTTCCAGCCACTCTCCCTCCCTGAGCCTGATGCTTCCTCTTAAGGCTCAGCTCAAGCATCACCTTTTCCAGGAAGCCTTCCCTGACCCTCACACACTTCAGCTCTGATCTCCTTGAGGATGTCCTATGTCACACAGGGCTCTGAGAGCACCAGCCCAACCTGAGACCACACTTTGGGGATTGGGGAAGGGTGGCAAAGGGGACAGTGAGCTCAAAGGAGCTCAGGTATGAACTATGCTCTATGCGGGGAGAGACAACAGTTTAGAATGATTGGATTATAGGGGCGCCTGGGTGTCTCAGTCGTTAAGTGTCTGCCTTTGGCTCAGGGTGTGATCCTGGGGTCCTGGAATCGAGCCGCACATCAGGCTCCTCCGCTGGGAGCCTGCTTCTTCCTCTCCCACTCCCCCTGCTTGTGTTCCCTCTCTCGCTGGCTGTCTCCCTCTCTGTCAAATAAATAAATCTTTAAAAAAAAAAAAAAAGAATTATTGGACTTTAGAGTAACAGGTGCATGACAAGTATTTGAGTTGGTGAATCATTTGTCACATTTCATCAGGCCGAGACTTAAAATGACTGCAAAAATGAATAATGCAGGGGCAGACAAGAACAAATGGTTTACGTTAGGCCAAGATCATTTCTACCTGAGTAACCACAGCCTTCTGTTGGCTATTGAATAGAAGTTCTGTCTGGTGCAAAACTGATCAGAGGTTCTAACAGTACTTTTCATCCACATTAATCTCAGCTCTGGTCTTTCAACAAAAAAGGATTCTACAGCATTAATGATAATAATCGTCACCACTGTTCTGAACACCTACTCTGTGTCAAGAGTTATACTAAGTCCTTCCTTCCTTCCTTCCTTCCTTCCTTCCTTCCTTCCTTCCTTCCTTCATTTAGTAAACTCTATGCCCAATTTGGGGCTAGAACCTACAACCCCAAGATTAAGAGTCACACGCTCCACTGACTGGGCCAGCCAAGTGCCCCTCTGCTAGGTCCCGTGAACACATTTTTCCTAATGCTAATCTGCCAGGAAGATTTTACTGTATCTCTTTTGCTAATTGGAAACTGAGACTCAAAAAAGGTGAAATAACTTGTTTCAGTCACCCAAACAGTAAGTCGTGACTATGAAATTCTAACTCCAAGCCAATGTTCTTTTCACTGGACCACACTATCACTTAAATAAATGCATCCCCAAGGTTTCAGTGAATCTCCCTCAAACTCTCAGAATGGAAGACGCCTTAGTCTAAACCAGTTTCTCCCCCACATCCAATGCTTGGGTCTCTTGAGTAATAGTCTACACTAAGTAGCTCTCTACTACTCCAAGTATGGCCCACAGGCCAGCAGCACCAACATCACCTGGGAGTCCATCAGAAATGCAGATTCTCAGGCTCCAACCCAGGATCCACACTTTAAACAGATCTCCTAGTGATTCATATGCACGTTAAAGTTTGAGAAGCACTGTTCCCATCCCTGGTTGTGCATCAATATCACAAGGGAAGCTTTTAAAAAATACAAGACACGTAGACATCACCCCACCGAATTCTCTCCAGGGGGCATAATTTAGCTTTATTTTCCCAAGTTCCCTCATATGATTCTTGTAAAGCTAACGTGAGTCTTCTCCTAGCTAAACGCTCCAGTTCCCTTAACCAAGGGGTTCCCTAAACCCTGATTACCCATCAGAAGCACTGGTGAAGCTTTTTAAAAATACTAAAGTCTGGGGCCCACCACAGACCAGCTGGAACTTCTGAGGGTAGGGCCCAGGTATATATATCAATATTCCTTAAGTGCTCCAACATACATCCAGAGTTGCAAGCCAAGGTCAACATCCCTGACATAAAATGGTTTCAAGTATTATTGATCTCCTGTCTAAATCGCTCTGAAACCAAGACATCTAGAACCTAACACAATACTCGGTATAAAAGGAGACATGAAGATTCCTCATTCTAGACATTTCTTTTTTTTTTTTTTCCTTTCCTTCTTTCCTTCCTTGGCTGCCAGAAAACACTGACAACCCACACTAGGGGCTTATTAAAAACCCCTATTATTTTTATTTTATTAACTGTTCATTTTGAAATAATTTCGAACTTACATGAAAGTGGCAAAAATGGTACAGAGAATTCCCCAATACCCATTCCCTAGCTTCCCCAAATGTTTACATCTTACAGAACCATAGTACAAGATCGGAACAGGTCATTTACACTAACACAATACTGTTAACTAATCTCCAGACCTTATTCAAATTTCACCAATTGTCCCACTGTCCTTTTACTGTCCAAGATCTCACACTTAAGTTTAGCCGTCAAGGGGCGCCTGGGTGGCACAGCAGTTAAGCGTCTGCCTTCGGCTCAGGGCATGATCCCGGCGTTATGGGATCGAGCCCCACATCAGGCTCCTCTGCTATGAGCCTGCTTCTTCCTCTCCCACTCCCCCTGCTTGTGTTCCCTCTCTCGCTGGCTGTCTCTATCTCTGTCAAATAAAAAAAATAAAATCTTTAAAAAAAAAAAAAAAAGTTTAGCCGTCAAGTCTTGTTGGTCTCCTCCAATCTGGGACAGTTGCTAAGTCTTTCTCTGTCTTTCATGATCTCGATAATTTTGAAGAATATTGCCCAGTTATTCTGTACAGTGTCCCTCAATTTGGGTTTGTCTGAAATTTCTTACTGATTAAATTCAGGTTATGGATTTTGGGCAAGAATAACACAGAAGTCATACTACACCCTTCTCAGTGCATCATATCAACAGGCACATGATGCCATTTAATTAATTAATTGTTATCAAATGGTTAAGGTAGTGTCTGCCAGGTTTCTCTACTATAAAGTTGCCATTTTCCCCTTGTAATTGGTAAGTATCTTGTGGGAAAATGCTTTGAGACTACGAAAATATCCTTTTTCGCATCATCACTTTACTTATTTTAAATTGAACACCGATTTTTCTTTCCTGAAAAATCACTGTTTTCCTTTCCTGATTGATTACTATGATGTTTCCCAAATGATGATTTTCTAATTCCATCATTCCTTCTACAATTATTAATTGGAATTCCTAATATAAAGAGGTTAGCTCTCCCTTCTCCCACATCAACTTATTTATGTCAGTATGGGCTCATGGGTATTTATTTCACCTTTATTTATTATATTAATCCATTACTATTATTTATCTTGCTGCTCAAATTGGGACAAATGTTGGTTTCTGTATCCTTTTCATAAGTTCCACTTTTTAAAAAATTGTGCCAAAAAACACATAACACAAAATTTGTCATCTCAACTATTTTTAAGTGTACAGTTCAGTAATATTAAGTATATTCACACTGTTGTGCAATGAATTTACAGATCTTTTTCACATTGCAAAATTGAAACCCTGTAGGCATTAAACAACAAATCCCATTCCCCCTCCTCTCAGCCCCTGACAACCACCATTCTACTTTCTGTTTCTACGTATTTGAAAACTCTAGATAACTCAAATACGTGGAATCATACAGTGTGACTGTCTTTTTGTGATTGGGTTATTTCACTTAGCATAATGTTCTCAAGGTTCATCCATGTTGTAGCATGTGTCAGAATTTCCTTCCTTTTTAAGACTGAATCATATTCAATTGTATGTCTATACCACATAGTGCTTATCCATTCATCTGTTGATGGACACATGGGTTGCTTCCCCCTCTTGGCTACTGTGAATACTGCTACATGACCATGAGTGTGCAAACACCTCTTTAAGATCCCACTTTCAATTCTTTTGGATATAGACCTAGAAGTAGGACTGCTGGATCATAGGGCTGATCATGTGTTTTGAACACTTCCTTACTTTCTGGCATCAGAAGATACTCCACACTTGTCAACTTGTACTTTCCTTGCCCAGCTCAGGAATCAGCTATTTCTCAAAGGACCTCCAGTTCTTTTTATTGGAGAATAGCTTTTAGAAACCAAAATTTGGGCATGAGTTGTGCTCATTGTTATTGGGGTAACATTCTTGGTGCTCTCAGTAGTAGAGAGTAGGAAATACATGTATGTACGTACACACACACACGCACGCGCAAGCACATGCACACACACACGTCTATATCTACTGATCTTCACAAAGAGACATATACCAGGAATTATAGCATAAATTACACTGATCCCTCCTTTAACCCAACCCACAGAATTTACTCTTTCCTGTCCTTTTTCCTTATAACTCCTTTCTCCCAGTGAGAAACTTGACTCTTACTCTCCACTATATATTTACTAATATTTGCTCAATCCTAGAAAACGCATAAAATAGCGTCAGACTTGCTAACTCATACCTTGTAAAAAATTAATTTACTAACCATCATATAATATTTGTGCATAGTTCTTTTCGTCTTTAGTCTTACAGTATTAGTGAAAATACTGATTCAAAAGTCACCTAGGTTTGTTCTTCTCCACCCCCTTCAGTGTGGTTATGTTCATTTGTAATAGAGTTGGGTTTGTTTCTTAGTATCAGGAGTCCATTGTGGGTTCTCCCCACATTTAGGATGATCAGGTGAAACGTTAACATGATTCTAAAAGTCAGAGCTATACAAAAACATCTAGTCAGGAAGGCGGCACCTCCCCATCATTCTTTCTACTCCACTCCCCCCTTTCCATTCTTTCCACCTCCTCCTATTCACCCCATAGGTAACCAACCTCACGAATTCCACTTTCTCCTTTCCTTCTTGTGTGAAATATAGCACAGCACTGACATTCTCTTTGCACTTGTGCTTTTCACTTTGTTTCACTTAATATATTCTGGAAATCACTCCATACTGGTTTAGAGATTTTTCCTTATTCATTTTTACAGCTACTGTAATCCATTATGTGGATATGCCATAATTTATTCAACCATTCTCCTGTATGTGGGCATTTAGGGTTTTTCCAAAGCTTTGCAATTACAAACAATGCTGCAATGAGTGACCTTTTGCATGTGTTTTTTCATGTTGATACCGGTCTACCTTCAGGGTAGATTCCAAGAAGCCGGACTGCTGGATCAAAAGGCAAGTAGGTGGATAATTTTATCAGATATTGCCAAATTCCCTGCCAAAAGGGCTGTATCTGTTTGTGTTCCCAAAGGAATGCATGAGAGCACACTTCTCCACAGCTTTTCC
The DNA here is from genome assembly GCF_002007445.2 of Ailuropoda melanoleuca. Taxonomy (NCBI): domain Eukaryota; kingdom Metazoa; phylum Chordata; class Mammalia; order Carnivora; family Ursidae; genus Ailuropoda; species Ailuropoda melanoleuca. Next base: position 8,472,675 of record NC_048225.1, on the reverse strand, counting down.
AGCAGAATATGTTGTCGTACTTTCAATTCTTGCCCACGGGGTAAATGAGAAATTGTATCTTAGTGTTGTTTTAATTTTCAGTTCTTTCATTATGAGCTTAAACCTGTTTTTGTAGGGGCGCCTGGGTGGCTCAGTGGGTTAAGCATCTGCCTTCAGCTCAGGTCATGATCTCAGGGTCCTGCGATGGAGCCCCGCGTCGGACTCCCTGTTCAGCAGGAAGTCTGCCTCTCCCTCTCCCTCTGCCCCCGCCATATTCCCTCTCTCTCAAATAAATAAATAAAATCTTTTTAAAAAAACCCTCTTTTTGGGGCGCCTGGGTGGCACAGCGGTTAAGCGTCTGCCTTCGGCTCAGGGCGTGATCCCGGCGTTGCGGGATCGAGCCCCACATCAGGCTCCTCCGCTGGGAGCCTGCTTCTTCCTCTCCCACTCCCCCTGCTTGTGTTCCCTCTCTTACTGGCTTGTCTCTATCTCTGTCAAATAAAAAAAATAAAATCTTTAAAAAAAAAAAAAAAAAAAAAAACCCTCTTTTTGTAGGTTTAATAACCCATTTTATATCTTTTACCTTTTATCACTTTCTTCATATCTAAATGAATTGTCTTTTTCTCATTTTTCTTTCAAAGTTTTTGGTCCTTTGTCCTTCCATTTTTAAGAAGTTTTTACATCTTAGGAATGTTACCATTTTGTCTTTGACACGTGTTGCAGATATTTGTTTGTCAGTTGTCTTTTGACTTTAATTACATTGTCTTTTTGGCCATGAAAGAGTTTCTATTTTTATATAATCACATTATTGATCATTTGTTATATTGTCTCTGAATTCCGAGTCATGGTTAGAAAGCCTTTCCCTTCGCTGAGGTGAAAGAAGAATCCACCTGTTTTTTTCTAGTTCTTGTATGGTTTCATTTTTTACATTTAGATCCCTGATCCATTTGGAGTCTATTCTTGTGTATTACATAAGAAATAAATCTAATTCATCTTTTTTCAAACAGCTACCCAGTTGTCCTTGCACCACTTATTAAAAACTCCCTCTCTACCCCGGTGGTCCGAGATGCTACCTTTGTCCTATACTAAATTTCCATAAGTCCTTGGGTCTGTTTATGGGCTTTGCATCCTACATCACTCATATATTTGTTTATTCATGCAAAACGGTTTAATTATAGAGGCTTTACAGTACATATTAATGCCCAGTAAGACTAGTCCCTGTCCCCTGAAAATTTCCTTTATTAGTGTTCTCTTGACTACTCTTGCCTATTTATTTCTCCATGTGTATTTTGTTATTTTTACCTAACCTCCTAAAAGAGCCTGTTGGCATTTTTATTGGGATTATGTTACATTTATACATTAATTTAGGGAGACCTGTCACCTTTACGGTGTTAAATCAGCCTACTCAAGAACAGGGGATGTTGTTTCCTTTGTTCAAATTTTTCTTCCAGCAGTGTTTTGAAGTTTTCCTCCTGTAGGTTTTACACATTTCTCCTTAGGTTCATTTCTAAGTATTCAATCTTCCTTGCTGCAATTGCAAATGAGCTTTCCTCTATCACTACGGTCTCTAACTGGCTACTTTTTGAGTATATAAAGCTATTGATTTCTGTGTGTTAATATTATATCCTGTTACCTTATCTTTTGTTGTTTGAGTTTTATCACTAATCTCTTCGATTTCCAGGATTATTACTATATCTGCAAAAATAAATAGTTTTATTTCATTACTAAGCCTTGTGCCTCTAACCAAATTTTCTAGTTTAATTGTGCTGGCTAATACCTCTGATACAAAGTAGAACACAGAGTGGGCATCCCACCCTTGTTTCTAGCCTTAAAGAAAAATTCTTTCAGTGTTTCCCAATTTAGGAATTTACTGGTTTTAGGACTAAGGTATATATATTTTATCATGTTAAGTATATCCATCAAGTCTTATTTTCTTGACTGTTTTATGAGGAATGGATGTTGAATTTCAATAAAAGGCCTGTCAGCCTTTATTGAGATAATCCCATGATTACTTCTCCTGAGACCTATTAAATGGTATATGATACTAATGGATTTCCTAATAATGAACCTACCTTGCATTCTTGGAATGAAACCCACCTGATGATAGTGAATTATATGTTTAATGTTTATATGTTTAATTATATGTTTAATGTTGGATTCTATTTATTAGTGCTATGTTAATACTATATGTATGGTACTTTTTCATGGGTATTCATAAATATTAGTCTGTAGTTTCCCTTTTTGCACTGTCTTTATCATGTTTAGGCATCAATATTATATTTGCTTTTTAAAAAGAGGTAGGAAGTTTCTCTTCCTTTTCAATGCTCTGAAATAATACATAGAGCATTGGAACTATCTGGTAAAATGCGGCACTTTGGTAGAATTCCTCTATGAAATAATCTGGAACTGGTAGTTTTTTTGAGAGATAGCTTCTTAATAGGATTCTCTCTTTCTTCCATAGAAAATGATCCGTTTGAATTTTCTGTCCCTTTCAATTTGGGTCATCAGCATTTCCCTAGGAAATTATCCATTTCAGCAAAGTTTTAAAATGTGTTCGCAGACTTGCAAAGACTCTTACAATTTTTTGTTTCAATGGTTACTTCTCCGTTGTCACTTCTTACTTTGTATATTTGTGCTTTCTCCCTTTTTCTTCTTCGTCGTATTAACTAGCAGTTTGTCTACTTTGATAATTTTTCAAGAAGTCTTAAAAACAAAATAGTTTCAAGAATTGTTGCTATTCTGGCCTAAGTTCCTCTAAAACCATGATACCTAGAACCACACACAATACTCTGGGGGTAAAACCAGACACTCAGTTTCTCCATCCAAAATAGTTCATAGTTTTTCCTCCTCCCCCTCCCTCCTCCTCTTCTTCTTTTTCTTTTTTTTTTTGTTACCATTGTTGACTCACACTGAGCTGTCAACTAAAATAATTTTTGGTTGACATAATTTTTAACACATTCTGCTGTTAAACCAAACTCTTCCATCGTGATTCTTGTAAAACAGATTTTTTTTTTTAAGATTTTTTTTATTTTTATTTATTTGACAGAGATAGAGACAGCCAGCGAGAGAGGGAACACAAGCAGGGGGAGTGGGAGAGGAAGAAGCAGGCTCATAGCAGAAGAGCCCGATGTGGGGCTCGATCCCATAGCGCCGGGATCACGCCCTGAGCCGAAGGCAGACGCCCAACCGCTGTGCCACCCAGGCGCCCCAAAACAGATATTCTTGATCCATATTTACCTATAACAAATTTCACTTGTTAAATCCCATCTCACAAGATCCTTCTAGATGGTATCATTTCATGCATTCATTTATTCAAATCAACCAACATTGCTAGGAATTGTGCCAAGTCCTGCACTTAGAGGCACATAAATAACTATGATACAAAGTAATTACAGTGGCAATAGAGAAATATTAACAAATGCTGTTTGTGCACAAAAGAAGCAACAGGATGGAAGGATGTAAGGATCAGGGAAGGTTCTGGAGGAAACAAGATGTTCCTCTGGTTCCCTAAGGATGTTTGCCAGTTGGATAAGGGCATCCTAGGGAGAGGTGGTGGAAAAGGAAAGGAAAACAAGAAAAGAAAAGAGAAAAAAGAAAAGAAAAGGAAAGGAAAGGAAAGGAAAGGAAAGGAAAGGAAAGAAAGAAGAAAGAAAGAAAGAAAGAAAGAAAGAAAGAAAGAAAGAAAGAAAGAAAAAGAAGAGAAGAGAAGAGAAGAGAAGAAGGAAGGAAGGAAGGAAGGAAGGAAGGAGGGAAGGGAAGGGAAGGGAAGGGAAGGGAAGGGAAGGGAAAGGAAGGGAAGGGAAGGGAAGGGAGGAGAGGAGAAGGGAAGAGAGGAGAAGAGAGCAGAGCAAGCAATGAAGGCATATGGTACCCTGGAGGAACAGCCAGTTAAAAATTCCTGTGTGGGCCGAGCTTTTAGTGGCCGGCAATGATGGTGGAGAAATAGGTCAGCACAAGACCTATCTGCACTTAGATTTACAGCTCAAAGACCTTCAACAGCAACATGTGGAGTTTTGAAACAGGAGAGTGAAACAGTGAGAACTGCATCTTAGAAAGGTCACTCTGGGGGCGCCTGAGTGGCACAGCGGTTAAGCGTCTGCCTTCGGCTCAGGGCGTGATCCCGGCGTTATGGGATCGAGCCACATCAGGCTCCTCCACTATGAGCCTGCTTCTTCCTCTCCCACTCTCCCTGCTTGTGTTCCCTCTCTCGCTGGCTGTCGCTATCTCTGTCAAATAAATAAATAAAATAAAATCTTAAAAAAAAAAAAGAAAGGTCACTCTGGACACGTAGTAGAACACGGGATAGATCCCGTCCAGATTGGGAGAAAACGATGAGGACACCAGGCAATAATTCAAGTGAGAGATTATGAGAACCTGAACTGAAGCAGTATCATTAAAAAAGGACAAATTCCAAGGGCACCTGTGTGGCTCAGTCGTTAAGCGTCTGCCTTCGGCTCAGGGCATGATCCCAGAGTCCTGGGATCAAGCCCCACATCGGGCTCCCTGCTCCACTGGGAGCCTGTTTCTTCCTCTCCCACTCCCCCTGCTTGTGTTCCCTCTCTCACTGGCTGTCTCTCTCTCTGTCAAATAAATAAATAAAATCTTTAAAAAAAATAAAAAAAAGAAAAGGACAAATTCCAGATACAAGTCAAGTGACTGATAGGATAAAAGCAGTGACAAAAAGGGAAAGTCCAAAAAGTCATACCTGAGGGATAATTTGCTTTCACTGAGATGGAGAAAATGTGAAGAGCAAATAGTTCAGTTTTGAACAAGAGTCTGAGCTATTTGAGGCCATTAGAGTAAAGATGTTCTATAGCCAGTTGGCAAAATACAGGTGCTAGAGCCCAAGAGATGGGGGCTGGGTGGGAGAGCTTGTTTGAGAGTATCTGTGTGTGACAGGCATAGGCCAGATGCAAAGAAGACAGTCACTACCATCTACTGAGTGCTTACTACCTGCCAGGACTAGCTAAGCACTTTACCACATCCTTTCCTAGGTATATAAGAATAAATGTATAATGCACATTTTATATATCTATATCTATCTATATATTTTAAAATATTTATTTACTTATTTATAACACGCCCCCAAACCACACACACGCACACACACGCACACAGACACACTGATCCTGTGAGGAACTATTATTCCCATTTTACAGATGTGGAAACCAAGGTTTGAGAGCAACAACATGCCCAGGGTCACAGGGCTGGTAAGAGGCAGGAAAGGGATTTGAATTCAGTGCTGACCCACTTCTTCCTCTGATCATGAGGAGGCAGGAGAAGGTACTTTTGTGGAGAAGTTTGGAGGTGGGGAAGAGGCGTAAGTGAAGTAAGGTGAGTTTGTTCCTCGGTGAGTCACATATAGAAACTACGCCGGGTAGAACTGTCATACAAAGGAAACTATTTGTAGCAGATAAGGAGATCACAGGGAATAATTTCTAAAGCTACAACTCCCCGAGCAAGGGTGGATGGGTTCCTTTTATTTAGGGTTAGGATGAGTACTTAGAAAGAGGAGCCCTGTCATCGTATGTGGAGGGGGGCATAAGGTCACACATGCACCTCACGGTAACACGCCTGGACTTACGTTGTACTGCTCCTTGGGCAGGAGTTTAGCATTATAATGAGGTGAAGGTAACTGCCGGTCATTCCGTGGGTCACTCCATGGTCCATCTGCGCAGGCAGGAGTCTGGGGTTAAGCTCAAACTGGTCTGGGTAGTCTAGGCAGTTATTGCTCGAGGGGTATAGTTCCAATTTACACCCATGGGGTCCTTTGTCTGAGTTAAGAGATAAACTGGAAAGAAGAGCTCCAGGAGCAACAGGGGACAAAGATCGGGGGTATACATAGGTGAAGAGTGAAGGTCAGGTCTTGGGATCTAGCCGCTAACCAGGGCAGTGGAAGGAGTTCCAATCCAATCGCCCCTCTTCACTGTGAAGTAGGCCCGCTTGCCCGTTGACAGTGAGAGGGACAAACAGAGGGAAGGAGGCTCAGGAAGGGACGCTGCGGGAAGCTGGGAAGTACAGTGACCGATAAACTTGCCCCCGCGACACCAAGGACTCAACCAGGGCTGCAAACCAGGATTTGATCACTGAATCCACCAGCGGGGCTGTGTGGTCTCCTCTGGAACTGCTGGGCAGGCCTGTGCGGAGGGAAGCAGGGATGGGCTCCCCGAGGACTGGCAGCCGTCAGAGGGGGGCAGCGGTCTGCAGGGCACAGGAAGCGCGGAGGGTGGTGAGAGGGTACTTGAAGTGACTGACAGTGGAAGCTGCACCGGGG